>NC_142718.1:41794247-41909247 GCF_055471065.1 Atractosteus spatula | reverse complement strand
GCATAGGTTTTCCAATAAGAAACTATTTTTCTATCAAGTCTATGTGATTATTCTTATTCTCACAGCCTTAAGTGCTGAAAACCAAATGAACAAGTTTCTCTAACTCACAAACATCACTTTTAAACATCTCCTTTTTGTCTGCACAATTTCAAATCAAAGTAAAAAAAAAAAGCTTTTATGGGAGCTCTCATAAAAACTAAATTGGATTTTAATTAAAAAAAGCAAAGCACACTTCAATTTGGATGAGAATTTACCTAGTCTCCCTTTTCATGCTTTCAAGTTAGGTCATAGAAACTGTGACTATGTTACTTTTTCAGTTTATTAAATGGAGAAAAGAGATTTGCTTTTGAGTAAGACAAAATTAATGTCCACCTGAAGTTAACACTGTTATGTACAGGCAGTCCAGGATTTTGTTATCTTTATTAGAATTAAAATATTAAAGCTTGCTTTGTTATGTTTTAGGAAAATGTTCTTGGAATACTTTTGCAGATGTAATGTATTTTTTTTTTACATTATAGCAGTTGTAAATGCAGAAAACCAATGAGCTCCTTCACAAAAGCAGTATTTTACACTGTTTTCCACTGGGTCAGATGGGTCACTCTGCCTCTGTCTCCATTTTCCATACAATCACAAGTAGATGCAGAGTAAAAGCTTCAGACACACTGCAGAAGACATGTTACGCAAACAGCTTTCTTTCTTCAATGTTTTTAGGTTTTGGTAGATGAAAAAAACAAACAAATGTATAACAGAAAAGGCAAAACACGTATGAGCGGATATATTTTTAATCTATCATTAAATTATTGAAATCAATCAGATTTTGTGACTCTTAATAAAGACTACCAAAGCAAAACTCATTTAGTGTGAGAAAAACACATACAAGAATCAAAGTTTTTGTAAGCTTTTGAAAATGACATCCTGACTAAAGTAATGTATTAACTGCAGTTGTAAATCCAAACTGCCAGCCTTCAAACTGTACTGTGTTCCTCCTCATTTTAATAATTTAAACCTGTTAATGTCAGCAGGGCCATTATTTTGTTCCTCACCTCTGAGATAATCAATCTTTTGTGTGTATTCTAGAAGTAAGATACAAAAAAAATAATGTTTATGTCTCTGCAAGTTCTCATCAGATGACACTTTCTATTTTTCTTTCCTTAGTTTAAGTGTCACAGACAACAAAGGCAATTATATCTGACATTTTCAGACTGATGTTACCTGTTTGATTTTATGTTCTTTTTTTTTCTTGGGTTTCAAGTAAATAAAAGGAACGTCTTCTATTTGAATGTTGAAGATAATGAAGATGACATTTATAATTACTGGAGTCTTGCTTAATATTAGGCTTAAAGCTCTCTACCTAACCCTTTTCTGACTCTTGCATTATGCTGTCAGCTGAAAGAGTAAGGAGGGCATTTGTTAATGATGTATATTGTATTGATTACGATGACTAGCACCTTCCAAAATGACTGTTTGTGTGGGGGAGGGACAGGGGGTGAAGGAAAGAATGAGAATTTTCTTTCTAACGTCTCGAGCTTTTCTAAAGATGGAACCCGATTAAATACTCATTCAAACAGAAAAAAAATACAACTTGGAACAATGTTTCCTCACGACATCAGCTGCTTTCATTGAATTACTGAAGACTATCATAAAACCATTTAAGACCAAGAAGGAAAAGGGTTCAATAGACTTTGAAAGTATCTTCATCTCCCAAGAATAGGCCCCATTACTCTCTAACACTTGCTTTCTTTTGAGAGTAAAAGCTTTTAAATTCGGGGTCATTTGTATTTCCAAACTGATATTTTTCTCTTTCTCATTTCCTTGGGTGACCTCAGCACTGAGGTGATACAAATTTATAACTATACTAGAAAACAGCAACAGAAAGAAAAGGATATCACTCACTCAGTTTTACCCTGTTCACGGGATACTTTGCTGACAGCAGCTCAAATGCATGAAATCAACGAAGCTTACTTGTGAAAGTTGTTGGCAAATATGCAGAGTCTGAAAATTGCTGAACTGGAAATTACCTTCTTCATTAAACATTTCCCTAACACTATGAATGAAAAACAAATGGTGACATTCAAACAGTATGTCCATAGATATGAGGATGTACAGCCCTAGCTATGAAAATCAAAACCACTGACCTTCTAGTTTTTGTTCTGTTTTGCACACATAAGAAGAAAACAAAACAAGCGCAAAAGAAACAGATTCAGTCTAGGACATCTCATCATGTGGTCAGTTATTCCACACCTCTCCTGCGCGCGAGCCCCAATACACACATACCTTTCACAGAAGCACAGACAATTAACTGCTGAGTGAAAAGTTGGTTCCAGCAAGGCTCCTCGGGCCTCCAATCAGAATCGGAACGTATCTGTACTCCATCCATCAGAGATACCAAACACACAAAACAAGAAAGAGGTAGAAGCCTATGAACGCTCTCTGGTGTTTCACGAGCCCTGGTAGCCAGTGCTGTGAGGTATCGGCGTTAAACTCGACTGACTGTTCCAGGTCTGCTTCAGGTGATGTGCTTCTCCCAATCCCATCACCAGTGCTAATGAGAAAGGACATGAAGCCTATTGGAGGATAACTGCTCTCTCTCTCCCTGTCTCATGAATGTGGGCTATGCTGATCACCTGAATGGCTACAGGCAGAGGTAGAAGCATTATGGTGGAAATCAGGTCATTGCCGTTTCAAAGGCCAGCAGAAGCCCGTGAGGGAGCTCCACCTGGTCACTGACTCTTATTTCCATTTAAAAGCTGTTTTTACACCTTGAGCTGAAGTGCCGGCATTTTATTTTTAACATTATCATTTTCTTGGATTGTAATGGGGCCACAAAGATGCATTAATGCATTAATTTGTAGAAGCATCTTTTTTTTTTGGGGGGGGGAGACAAAAAAACTTAATCCTTCAATAATCTGGGGGGAAAAAATTGCACTCGCAAAATTCCAAAAGTTTGAATTTGATCTTTGAAGATTAAAAATTTAGATTTAGTTTTACGTATTTTTTCTCCTTATCCAACAATTTTTTTTGCAAAGTGTTTTCTGTGTTGTAAATTGCCATTTACACGCATTGGCACCATTTTAATCTTGTTTAACTGAATGACTAATTGATATGACGGTTTTTCTTCCCCTCCACATACCAGTAACAGGATCCCTGCAGGATCAGAGTGTCTCCATTTGCATGATGGGACGGCGCAGGAGTTCACAAGTGGCAGAGAACAAGCCATAAGCAAAAAAAAGGACAGTGGCAGAGCCTGAACAAAGGCCTATAAAGAGAGGCGCTGCTTTGTAAAAGGAATGAATGGTGGAAACGCAGCGATGTGTAAACCAGACTGGGAGTGTGTGTGTCTGCGTGTGTATGTGTGTCAGAGAGGGGGTGGTTATGTTCAATAATTTCTGCCATGAGGCACCCACAGTAGCCTGACTCTAATTGAATTAAACTCCCATTTATTTGCAGAGGCCTGAGCAACAGGCTGGAAAAAGAAAGCTTTAAGGTTTGCTCAACTGCTCTGAGGTCCCACCTTTCCTCGCCCCTGCACGAATCCACCATCTGTGCTCGCATGCACACATGTTCCATCTCTCGACAAATGTTCAGGGCCCCTACTAAGCACAGAAGCCCAAAAAAAAAAAAAAAGAGTGTAAGGCACACAAAAGCTCCCCAGGCTGCCCTCAGGTCTGGTACAGAGAAACCAGGAGAAAAAAAAACACAAACAAGAAGCATGTCTCCAAAGATTACAGCTCAGGTGAGCCTGTCTTCCGAGCTCTTACAGCAGTGACACACGTCAAGCAAAAGAAAGGTTAAAATTAGAAAATTTAATTTATTTGATAATTTCCCAGAATAATTAGAGTTAATATGGGTTAATTAATATGCAAATCTCTCAGCAGATGTTCTGCAGCGGGGCCTTGTGCGCGAAAACAGCCTTTACTTTCTCCTGCGTGATTTTGGCTGTCAGTTATTGGCTATAATTACTGTAACTAACCAAATACACACAAAACCTTTTGGAGGATAAAACGGTTCCAGTTCGAGTCCTGAGCAAACTGGTACTTTTCTCACACAAAAGGAGACAATTTCTTATTTTCTTTGAGTATAAAAGGCTTTTTATGTGTTTTTTTTTCAATGAATGCAGCAACTACTTAAAACATTTCACTTTATATGTCTTTGTGAATATTTCTAAATGTTAATCACACAATACTGAAAATGCTAAAAAATAACGGGACAACACCTGCAAATTGAATTCTCATTTATGTTTTATCTTTCATCGTGTTTTCTTACCTATTGCGAGGTGGAATTTAGCCAAACAAAATTTGTAACTTTCTAAAAAGTCCAGATGGATAATTATATGTTTCACAATGAGGGATCAAAGAGATTTTCTAAATGGCACATTACTGTATGAGATGCCTATAAAATATTCATGTCACTCCAGAAAGTCTTCAGTAGGGAGCAGTATCTTCCCCTTCATTGAATGGTCTTTATCAGAAGACAGTTTAAAATATAAAATGTACTACATTTTGGTATACAGTATGTATTATTTAATATTATGTTTATGTTACTCATTCAAGTTTGACCATACTTGAAAGACAATCTAGACGACCAGCTGATACCTCCCATCCATTCTTCTACTAAGAGAAAGCCATCTGTCCTGGCGAGTCTGGGGGAAACCCATAGTGTACCCCAAAAGCACTGACAGCTCACAACACCAGTCTGCTGCAGAAAAAGGGACCATTCTGATCAGCCCATCAGATGTAATCCGTGTGACACTGGCAGGCTATAGGAAACTGGAGCGATGAAGCAATGTGAACATGGAGGGAACATGCAAACTCCACACGGGAGGTTCCACAAGCTCCCAATCAAACCCAGGATCCAACAGCTACCAGGCTGCCACACCTTATAGACCCACAGGGACCAAAAACAAAAACTACATCAGAAAACATAAGCCAGCAATTTTTTAATCTGATCTAGAAACTGCATTACGCTGAGACAAACACATTTCCCATGAAAATACACGTAGATTCCACATTTGTTTCAAACCATCATTACTATGTAAGGGATGTAAAACTGAATAAAACTTTAATTTATGATATGTAATGTCATGCTAGCGCTATTAAAGATTTTTACTGTTTTTGAAATTCAGTCACAGTCCATAAAATAAGTCTCAACCTCCATCTATCTGTTATTCTTCAACCAACTTTAAAAGGAGTCTTTAAAACCCTATATTAATGAAGCCATTTCATACCTGAAGAATCTTTGCTGTACCAGCTTGGGTTAAATCCTAAATTATAGAAAATCCAGGAACTATTTTTATGGTCCCACTAGATTCTTACTAAAAAAAGGTTTGTCAGTTCAATGACTGAAAAGTGCTGCTCCCCATTTTAGCAGTAGGTACTTAAATTATGGATGTCAAAATCATAGACAAAGCGCCGAAGAGAATGCTTCTGCAGCCACATATGGCTTTTGACATCTCTTACCTTTAGTTGTTCTTTTTTTCTTACTAATCTCATAATTATTTTCTGCAGCACACTCACAACATGTACATAAAGCGCCCTTGATGCCTGTTCACTGAAGGAGGATCTTATACATGCTTGTAACAATCTCTCCGATACTGATAGAGCTCTGTTGTGAGTTAAAACTGTTATCTGTGACTGTTCTCTAAAAGCTGGCACTCAGAAGGAACTCTCCCAGTTCTTTTCCTTGCTCAGGCCCAGTCGTTGAGGGACACTGTGGCCTGGTGCCTACTGCCTCCACACACACTCATGCACTCTACCCCACTCCTCCTCCACATTCACTTACACTGCAGCCCAGTCTTTCAGGTAGTGGAATCTGCTGACACTGACAGCAAATGGCCGGTTGTCAGTTTGATGCTGGGTGGGGCAGACACCAAATTGATAGTCACAGCACAGTGCTATCAGCTCCCTCTTTAACAGAAACAGACACTGCTGCGTGATGCACAGGTTCACTTTAATCTGCCTGCAGTTTTCAGAAGCTGTGGTGCCCTGTAACTGCCTTGGCTAAACTTATTCTTCTTCTGTTTTTCAGAAATATTCAACACATGAGTAAAGCACTGGGTTTTCCTTTACCATCCCTATGGTCTGATAAATGTTGAGGCTACAAGAGCCGTGGAACCTCTTAGTTTTAGAAAAAAAGATACTTCACAACAGTACTTTTAAAAGTTTTTTTTTTTGTTTTGTAGAGCCTGAGAAATAGGGCATTTAAATTCTCCAGGGATGGAGACTGCAACTGATATTATGCAATACAGATTTGAATTAAAGCAATTAAAGCACTAGATCATGTACAATACTTTTTTTCTCAGTGGAAAATCATTCTTCATATGATAATTTAAACTTCCTTTTTAATAAGCTGAGGTTACTGTGCTTTTGCCTTTTTAAAAACGTGTCAAATCATCCACTTACGTTTTCAGAAAGATATTTTCACAAACAGACTAAACAAATGGAGACAAACTACAGGAAACAAATCCATCAGGGCTATACCTTGTCTGCCAACAAGTCATTAATGCTTTACACGATTCTATAACAACTATGAAATTAATAATAATAATAATTTTTCATTGATTTACTTTAGATTTAGAATATTCAATATTGAGAGGTATACTCGGAGCCAGCTCTTCACTGCTCGGTATTTCAACAGTGCACCTGCCCTGATTCTCACAGGACACTGTGGAGGATGAAGGAGCAAGAAAAGTTTTCAAGCAAGCCATTGCTCATACGCTAAATGGATCTGCTTTAATGCAAAATGCTGAGTACTTTCAATGGAGAAATCAGCAATGTTTTGTAGCTGAAGGGCCATATGCCCCATTTTAATAAAAAGGAATCCATAAAAATAAATTACTTGCACTAAGTATATGCAAATTCAAATGTAAGCAATCAGTGCAAAATTAATTTTGCCAGAACTGATTAAAAGCATTAATAAATCTATATGCAGTATTGCTTCAATCTGATATTGTAAATTTATTACACTTCCTGTAAGATTAATTAGAATGCTACAATAACATATTGCAGTGCCAGAACAGATTACTGTACGTTTTTGTTAATAACAGTTAAGCAGAACCTGAGTTGTAATTATGCACTGTAACAAAGTCATTTGATGGTGATTTCTTTTACTGTACATAGAAAGTGGGATGAATGCAAAAACGACATGCACAGTTGTACTGGCTTTGTTTTATTTTCTGTTCTGCGGAACTCTGTAAAACTATATCTAATTAAAATTCTGAAAACTAAGAGTCATTTTTGTTCCCACAAATTCCTTTCACCTTTCCTTGCTCGCCAAAACTATCAGGCAGTCCCTGAGATAAGAGAAGGTTAAAAACAACAGTTTGATCTGGTCAAGGTTGTTTTGCATTCTTGTCTTAAACTGCTCGTAGCCCAAAACGACATTTTTTATGAGGAAACCTAAATCAAAATAAAACCACAGATGCACCTGAAATCTAACGAATTGCAGTTTTCTAAACCTCATAAAAATATGACAAAATTGTAAGCTCTGTAAAATGCATTTGCAAAGACTGAATTTTAAGAGTGGGCATCATAGCATTTCATGACGCTAACACAATAAAATTAACAATTACAAATAACAGAGGTGGTAAAAGGTTATTAGGCATGGAGAAGGGTTTATTTACGAGCATTTATTTACATTTCTGTTAAAGGCTTTTCTTTTTGCCAGCATAAATAATGATAAAGTTTTAACCTTTTCTTCGCAAAACATCAAACCTTTGCTTAGATGACTAAAAAAGGTTATAATAATAGATACAAAATCTGAAATTCATCCGAGGTATGAAGTAGGGCTCGATGTCATCGCCAGCCTCTTGGAAGAGTTCCAGACCAGCAAGTGGAGTTCAGCTTCATTGTGGGGTTAATATTCCTGATGAGTTTTAAACACAATGAAGGCAAAATCGGTGTGAAGGCACATTTTCTGAATAGCATCTGTGCTTCGAGCTGTGGAAGACCGCTTACTGTCATAAAACTCTGTCAGCCACCAGCTGGGGGTCAGGGGTTTAAAGGGGTCGGGGGGGATCAGGTCCCTCAGATGGCATAAAGATCAGAGGGGAAGCAGTCCAGGTGAGGACTGGGCGCCTGGCCTGGGCCTATCTGAGCTCTCATTCAGATGATAATGAGTGTGTAAATCACATCTGTTCCCCCTCTGTGCCTATATCTTTGTCACCTGAATAGCATCCCCACCAGGTATCAAACGAGCTGCAGGAAGCAGTCTTCCTTTTCATCTGCTACCTCGCTCTCCAATCAGTAAATGAGCACCCCTGACAACAAGCCCCTGCGCCCAACGGGGATTCCAGCCTCGAGAAGCTGCTGAGCCTGACACTGTTACTACCTCCCAATTAGTCATTACAAGCAGAATTTATTTTAAACAGGGTTCATCAGCACCATAACATTTTCAAGTGATGTATTTTAATGCATAAACTTTTCTGGGTTCTGAAACTGACTGGAAGAGGAAGTCTCGCTCTTCACTGGATCCCTATGCGAAGCCAGACATCAGTGCCGTTTTTTCAAGGGCTACCCCTGGACCCCAGAAATTTCAGCTAGGGGGAAAGGTAGATTATAGAAAGGCTCTCTCAGCTCTGCAGCTTGACTCAAAGAACCACAACCACAACAACAGCATTATTCCCAGACTTCATAAGCTATACATGAAATCCCTGTATGTAAACAGAATCAGAAAAGTTTTGTCAGTAGCACCTCTGCTGTTTTTCCGGTTTCACCTACTATTTTTTAGTACCCAGCGGACATGCACACCAACATTTTAATCACATCAAGAAATTTAGTTGGAGCTTTACTGAAGGAGGGAAAGAAATGATGTTTCTAAAGATCCAGATTGGGCCACAGACCAGATGGGGACCTCCTACAGGCCTTGGAAATGCTAGAGGAACTTCTTTCACTAATCTTAGCTGGAGTTGTTAAACAAAATCTAACCCACCCCCAACCTATGTTTATTGCATAACAAAATGATTTAGCATAACAAAGAGCTTAAGTAGTGCAATATCCATCTTATTTGCCTTAAACTGCAGCAACCCCTCCACAACAAGAGGATTAATGTATATTATTATTAATTGCTTGTTCTTAGCAATGTGTATTCTTTAAGTATTTGACAATTAAGTAAATACATATCACATATATTCCTATTTTAACTATGAAATGTCATTTTTCTTATTCAAAATACAACATTTTTGTAGCATATTATGTTGTAAAACTACAACATGGTACACTACAATATGTATTTCAAGGATTTGACAAAAAACTAATGCAAAGTTTAAAAGTTTTAAATTTTTTACTATCATGTGAGGCAAATATAATCCTGATAAGGCACACATGTAAATATAATCACAAACTAACAGGCCTTATCTAATCCTAACAATTTATATGTAGATATAAAATTCTGCAATCCCTTTATGTGGCCATAGTATATATTGATTAGTGTTTTTTCTAAAATGCATACTAATGCAGGTACACATAAAGGACATCTGTAGTCTAAACTAAGGACAGCATATGCACATGTGTAGGTAGGAAATGCAGACAAATACATGTCCTCAATATAATTTAATGACTTCTCTGGAGCATAGCAGAGAGGGACATGCTAGTGTGTGCGCACACAAGATTTTCACGGGTAAAAGAAATTTTGATCTGAGGATTTTTTCACCCCTGGGCTCAGCTTCCTTGTGTTTCCATCAATCCACTGCTTTTCTGATCCCAAGCATGAAAGACTGGCTATGTGTGAATGCTTAGGTACCTGGGGTATGTTAAGGTGATGATTAGCACAGTGGGATAATTGATGTGTAGATTACACCATGAACAAATGCTTTGATTTGTTTGATCTTCTCACTTTTCTGTGTTCATTCTTATCAGCCTTTTTTATTTATCACTGCCCTCCCCCCACCCTTAACTTCAGCGTTAATGAACAGCTTACCTGACTTGTTAAGTCAAGGAGAAGCCTGTGCGCACAGTAATCTACAGAAAGAGTCAACTGCTACAGGGGTAGAACTTTTGACACCCCAATACCTACACTTCTCCCTCCTTTGTATACGTGTATCTCCTGACCCGTAGAGAACTCCAGACACAGGAGTAAATCTTGAAACACACACACAACAGAAAAGGAATTCAAAAAGGAAACAATTTCTAAATGAAAGAGTATGTCATTAGGCTTGCAATGAACCACCATTGTTATGCATCTATAATGCCATTTCCTTAATCTTTTGTCTTTGGAACACTATTATTAGTTAAGCACTTACAGCTGCAAATACTTTCAATGGGTTTAAATTTGTTCATTAACAACTGAATATCAGCAAACACATTTGGAAAAGTCTGTTACCACTAATAAACTAATAACGGCAATTTCTACAATTGTGAAACGTAATGAAAAAAGGTGTCAGGAATTTAGGCTACCATACACTGGTCCTATTAAAGTGAACACATTAGTAGGACTAATGCAGAAGCAAAGGTTTAACAGTTGAGCTGTCTCCTCATCCATCTCCTACCAGTTTACAAGTTAAAAATATTACTGTGATTATAGACTCACAGTACTTTAACTGTAGTGTATTTTTTGTTTCTCAAAGGAATTTCCTAACACATTGGTCTCAGTGTCTGCCTGCTAGCTATCTCTGGTTCTGAAAGAAAGACGATTAAGAGCAACACACAGAAATCTGTTCTGAAACCTGAAGAGCATTGTTTCTGATACTTCCTCGAAGTTCCCTGGAAGCCTTTCTTCTGAGTTTAGGAACCCCCCTGTGACTAACCGGGTATCAAATTTTCATCTGAACCGGAAGTCATATTAATCCTGCTTTCCATGTTAGGGCTCTCTCAGGCAAAATGATTTGCACAATGTAAACTAGAGGAAATGTACAGAGGGAAAAGACTTCCAGTCACTTGTTAACACTTGAGATGCCAAGACATAGCTCCTCCATGCAATATCCCTCTAGTTCTAGAGACATTACACAAAAATCCAATAACGTCATTACTTACAGATTCGTGTGTGTGAATATCAGTTTTTTTAATATCTTGAGGCAAGTTAAATCTACCTTAGGGGTAGTATTAAGTTGTCTTAAGAGGGAAGCAAAGGGCAGACTCCATTATTTCAGGTCTTTTGACGCTGTTACTGTTTTTAAGCAAGGATATATTTTAATTACCGTTATGTACTGTTCACATGTTTCAGGATTTCCCCCTCCTTGCCCCTGCGACACCGACAATCATGGAAGCTCATTTCATAATTAGCCCCGCTATGCAAAGACAGGGGATCATGTCATCTGGAATATGTTTGGATTTCTGCAAATTGGAGTCGGACAAACTGGCAGTTTCCGTCGCCAACCTGATAATTCTCACAACATCCCTCACCCACCCTCGGCTTTTGTTTTTCCTTCCAGCCTTTTTCCTGTCGCCATCTCGGTATTTAATCTAACACCGGCAGGCAGCAAGATTTACTTTTCCCCTCAAAGACACCGTGTGCGAGCAGGCTGGAGGAAGAGCCGAGTATATCGTGGGGACAGGGGAGCTCGCAGCACAGGAAACCTGGACTTAACCTAACTTTTAACAAAGCCCTTTCATCTACCCACTTTTCTCAAGACATTACTTCTGAACAGTAGGCTTCTTTTAAGTGCCAGACAAGGAAACTTTTCTAAACCTAAACAGAAACGTACTCCTCTGTATGTACTGAAGCTCTCATCGCTTTTGACAAAGAAAAGCAAAATAGTTCTTTAATCCCCCCCCCCAAAAAGGGTTTCCTTTTTGCTATTATCTAAAATTAAAAACAGGTAATTACAGTGCCAGAGAGGACACAGGATGCCATGCTTGAAAGTCTCTGAGAACAGCTTGCTTCTTAGTACTAAAAAGAACAGGCTATACGAGTAAGCAGTTGGAAGAATCTGGTGAAGGACCCATTTGTGGATTTGTGCTGCTCCTAATCCATTTAAGTCAGAATTCTTTGTGTAAAACTGCACACAAGAAAACACTCATGGGTGCATTTTAACTGACTCTCATAAATCATCTACATAACTTTAAAAAGTGAAATTCCAGTTCAGTAATGGGGACCCAAAACACTTATTACCAGGTCCCGAGGAGCAATTCAAGTTAATGAGCACAACATTGTGTATAAATTCTAAGCTGAAACACCAGTGCGTTGTGGGAGTGTCTTTTTTTTCTTTCTATCAAGATAAAACTGGATGTAAAACCAAACATCTGAGGTGAAATGTTGGTTTGTCACCTATCTTGTGATCTGGACAGGATGTCTGAGCACTTTCTGCAGTGCCCTTTGAATACGAAAAATAACACAAGACATTTTTGTTTGTTGTTACTGTTAATGAAAACAAAAGGCTGATTGAAACTTTAATGCTGTGCTTCAGGCATGCAAACAGACATGCCAAAGACACCCACATGGACAGTCAGAAAGGAAAAGGGGAGCCGAATGCTGACCGCCATTGTCCTTTTCTCCTCTGTTCCCGCAAATTATAAGACCGTTTCTTTTTTAAAAAATCAGACTGTACACAGAATTTTTTTGTTTCAATTCTAAATTTCACTCTAAAAGGCGCCAAGAAAAATGTCTATGCTCTCTATAAAAATAGAAGTGCACTTTTGTAGAAAGGCACATGCAAGGTAAAGTAACCCTTGGGCCTCTCTATTGAAAACGTATTTAAGTAACAAAATACTTAACCACAACTCACAAAAAAAAACAATGCTTAGGAGTATCTAACAACTATCCCGTCTGGGTGGTCTTTACTGATCCTGTCAGATGGAAGCTAGAGTGGTCTCTCTCTCAGGAATATTATATATGCTGTCTTAAAAAGCAGAAAAAAATACAGTCATTCATTTTACTAACTGTTCAGGTCAGAAGCTTACACTGCTTATTTCACTATCTTTTTTTCTAGTTCCTATCAGTCTTGCTGTGTATTAGGTGTGACAGGATGAAAACCAAGTAGTTCCTCTTTTAAGTGTATTTGCAGGGTGACAGCTACCAGGCTAATACACTGCGCAGAGGAACTAATCAGCCCTTTACACCTTGAACTGTATAAGTTGCTCTACAAAAGTGGCAGCCACATCACTTCAGCTTTGCCTACTGTCACTACAGCACATTTGTATCTTACTTGAATCTTAAGTGCCAAATAGCTATTAGGCTGACAAAAGCTTTAATTCTACCTTTTGCTTAATGTGTCATACACAATATATATTAATGCATTTCAATAAACTGAATTACCATTCAAATTATTTTAATTTCTTTCTTCTTTTACAATAACCGGCATATAAATTTGAATTATATACCTACAAAAGCATGTTCAAGTACTGGTTTTTTGATGATGAAAGATTAAGAGAAATTATCAGGCTCTTCATTGAATGTCTATGGTGACATTTCTTCTAAAAAAAGCTCATGTATATAATGTATAATCTTATCAAAAAAACATCTTAAAATGCATGACCTTTCAAAAGCATGGTTGCTCATACGTGGTTTGTCAAATTAAGCAACTCTAAAAACAGAGAACATATCTTTAGAAAGGAAGTTTCAATGTTTTGCAGCTCACTTACATACATACAGTATTTGATATTTAGGTATAAATTCAATAAACAAAAAATAGGAAAAAGATACCTGCACCATTCGGTACACAACACAGCTGAAGGAAACCTGTCTCCAATTAGCCAAAGTAGAAATCTTATTCTGACAGAGAGGATTATACTTTGTCCTAGTGTGACTGGGGAGCCGATTTCATTTCCTGTAAAAACCCCTCCGATACTCCGAAGTTACCTGACTCAGCTGCTTGTAGGAATCAAATTCAGTCAGAGATAACAGCTAATCATTTGTCACCCTGAGAAGCAATTCCCTGCAATCGCAAAGGAAAAGCATACCACTTTATTCCACAGCTCTGTCAGATGGCAAGAAATTGCATTCCACCACACCTAACCTCTGCACTCTGGAGTCCGAACAACAACAGCCAACTTTATCAAAACCTCCTTCGTGAAACTGGGATGCTGCCTTTGATTGTCCCATTTCAATAAAAACCACACCAGGTTTCACTGGAGCCTTTCATCTTATATACAGTATGCGGGTGACCCTGTAACAGTTCACATTGTATTAAGCAGTCTGATACATTTCTTGCAACTTAAGTAGAATGTTTTGTCTTCACCTACAGTATACACTTATACATGTAAAATATTTAATATTTGCTTTCTTCAGAATCAACGTAACAGAATTTAGATGTAGACTACTCTTAAATGTTCCTTTCCTTTACCATATACATTACAACTGTTAAAATTATACATTTAGGTATGTCCTGTCAAAAGAAAACAGAAAATTATATTATGAGTTCAATGTACAGAATCATACATACTATAAATGTTTTCCCCATGCAACAGTGCCTGTAAATTTCAATATAACCCAGATTTTCTTGCTCATAAATATCTATGATTCAATAGAAAAACAACATCATTCCCAGTTCATAAGGTTTATAATTCATGTTACTGAACTGACTCTGGGAACTGAGCCACAGTACATTGGCCATACTTAATTGCATTATGTGTGGCATGAAGATGTTCATAGCATGTTGTAAGAAAAAAATACAATATTGCCAGTGTGCAAAAGAACTTCTAACAACTAGCAAATTTAGTGATTTATTTGAAAGAAAGTCTTTTATTAGATTAGCAAAGGCATATTAGCAACGGAAGAAGAAAAGAAAAAAATGAGTCTAACCTTAAAAAAATGGTAACATCATTGAGACACAGTCTTGTTTATTGCGTAAAAACTGAGGCTGTGTATTTCTGATAAGGCCCGTTTTCAGATATTGTACTGTGCCTGAGCATTTGAAGAGGGGGATTCCAAGGTGTGAAAGGCCTTATCTCTTTTTTAAATACTTATGACTCAGCAATTTGTTTGTGTAACGGGACATAAGCACCTTGGCACCACCCAGAACTGAACTTTGACAACCTGATGCTGCAAATTATTCACTGTTTCAATATTAAGATCATACAAATATTTCATTTTTATTTTGAATGATCTGGGCAAAGTAAAAAAAAAATAGTATAATGTCTGTGAGCTCACCAAGAAGTGATTAGTAGTTGCATCTAACACTGAAACTACAAAAAAAGAAATCTCAAAGTCTATGAACTGCTGAAAAATGCAATGTCACAAGACTGACAATCCTTCACTATTCCTTTTCAATCACTAGCTAAGCGTCAACTTAAAAAAAAAACATTTCTTTTCCGCTGAAAAAAAATGTCCACTATCCTGAAATTTAAGCAGTCTGTAGAGGCAAAATTTCCTGGGAGAAGTCTGATTTTCTCAGGTTTAACTAAATAATTTATGCATACTTTCACTTTGGCATGATGAAGCAATTTTAGCCTTTACAGCCCACAAGTACTCAGGAGGGAAAAGGGACTACTTCCTGCATGGTTAAATAATTCAAACATCCAGGTGGAAATGCTCTGAATATTTTCCCCCTTATAGACAAAGAATGAAAGCTTTAGAATTTCTAACAGGCGGTAAAGAATCTCATATGGAAAAAAATACTGAATAATAACATCTGCCACATTTCAACGAATTTCCTTAAAGAAACCTTTTTCTGAACAGGTAAATACATGGTGAAAATTTGGAAATGTGAATTTCTGGTCAGATTAAAAAATAAAAATAAAATCAAAATAACAAATGTTATTGTGGATAATTAAGAAATCTCAGAAATAAAGAGTCTAAGAAATTAAAGGCTGACAAAATCATTTCACAATCTTTTAGAAAGGTAAAATGAAATCAATGTAAAGGGAGAAGGTCAATTTTTTCCTTCCTCCCCAGCCTGTAGTGTCAGAGTGAACTCAGCTCGGAAGAGGGGTAAACATGGCCTTCTGAGTCAACACCCTGCTGGCCTGATGTCAGGTTTCAATATGTGCCATGGGGGAATTCGCCTTCTCTCTCACAAATTGGTGATGACACGCTCAGGATAACTCACTGTCTGAATGTTTTCAAGTTAAAAACTGCCTTCAGAAAAATAGATATCTTTGCAGGAATAGAGAATCGAATTTGTTTGCCACTCAAAAACAAAGATGGAAATGCTCTGAAGATCTAGGGCGAGGCCACCTACTGCAGCCTGACTGCGCAGAAGCATAGGGGGTTTGGGGGACAAACAACTGACATCACCCCATAAAAGGAAACACTCGGCTCAGTTTCAGCAATTTATCGCTGCTCAGTTACAGCCACTCTTTATGACTGCCAAGTCCAGACTGTGAGCTACATTACACATGTACCTCTTCTCAGGTACAGTGCCTTTAAAAAAGGGAATATCACAGCATGTATACGGTGTTCCTGTTTGAAGCGGGTGAGGAAATGCACTGTTTCACAACCAAAACTGGGTTTGGGATATGATTCAGCTTACAAAAGTAGTTGACTAAACAATGAGCCAGTTTCAAATCCCCTTTTGCACAGTTATTGCTAAATGCAGATTAAAACACACTGCACAGCTTTCGTCTGCACAGCTTTCGCCCAGTCGAGGAGTATATAAAAGATATGTAATTGCATTTTTGTCTTTAACTTTAACTCAATGCACTGCAAAGCATATTTACGGCCCTCGGTGGCCAAAAAAAAAACAAGTATGTTGTAACAAAGTAATAAAAATCAATAAGCAGGAAACCCCCACCTGTGCAATGGCCCTGGTGTTAAGTTTTATACATGTTGTAATAGTCTGTATCAGTTTCCAACGCCCTTCCTACGCCAGTTAGAATAGGGCCCACAGCCACCTGGGGGACTGCCGGAGCAGCACGGCTCATCCCACAGACTTGTCCAGATGCCAGCTCCATCGCATCAGTGTCAGTTCTGTTCTGAGTGCTGTGGAACTGGACAAGGGCCTCGCCACAGCCCCCAGCCACCTACTCAGCCCCACACGCTTGCAAACTTCCTTCGAAAGTGTTAAAAAATCCTTACAGGCCCCTGGAGAGGTCTGTGTGCCTGATCTGGGAAGGCCTGTGTGTTTTACAGGGAGTAACTAATTTACATGTTATTCCTTAGGATGCCATGGCATTGTTTAAGGGCAAGTTTTTTTTATTTTTTAGCATTAAAAATAGCATGACACGATCACAATATCCTAAAACTGCATGGCACTGTAATACATTTCCACCTGTATGCAATTATAATCATTACTATAATTATTATTCACTGCTGTTATTATTATGACTTTAATTATCCCAAAACAATTTAATTGTCAATGTGTTCAACTGGTAGATAATACTAACTTAATTAAGGTTACATCCATCTCTACTAAATGTCTGGAGTAAACCTCAGTTTCTCTGTACCTCCCTCCTGATGTTTTGCATATAAGCAGATTTCCAAAAATGCTTTCTTGAGAGGCTCACCTACTTAAATGATGAGCTTTAATTAAATTTTAAAAATCATACACCTGCACTTCCTGTATGGATCTTGTTTGGATTTTAAACAAAAGGTTTCCAACAGGCCCTTTTAAAGAGGGTTGACACAAGTATCTACACACCCAGAATGACCACCTGTATATTTCCATATCTTACACTGCACTGGCAAAATATGACAGGGCTTTATGTTGTGTGGTGACACCCTTTGCCTTGTGCAAGGAAGTAAAGCACTTGCACACTTTGTGGGCAAGATCAGCAGTCCAATCTCACCACAGAATCTGTAGAAGAGTCCCAGGAAGATGGTGCACTAGCTGCTTTTGGTGAGATTGGTCCAGGATAGCCCCACAGTGCTCAGCAGCCACATCACAAGACATGCTCCCCTGACCCTTCTTCTATTACGCCATGAGTACAAGAGGCACCTCCGAATCTACTGCACCAGTGAGCCCGCTGGGATCATGATAATTGTACCCAACTGGGCTACAGGCACCATTTTCCACAAAAAAACAGAACCTCCTTGGGAAGAAGATCACTAACTCAGAGAGGCAGAAGTGCCCCCCACAGGACTTTGCATATATTAGGTAAAAGCCAGTTAGTCTGCGAAGCAAAAGGCAGCCAGCTGCTCAAAGCACACCTCATATCACCACACATTGACCCCGTACATTTAAGTGGCTTATTCAGGGAAAGTTCTTGAGCAAGACAGAGCCACACCCACTCTCTAAGGGCTCATCAGAGCAAACAGCAACAAGACAAGCGAATGACCCACAAGCAGAAGTGCTGGTATCGACTATTTCCTCTGGTCCATTATTCCCTCTGCTGTGGGTCAGCATATCACATGGCTGCTCCCCTGCACATCTACATGTGCTGCACTACCTCTGCAGCTGGGGTTTACATTTTCACTTTGCACTTCATAACAGGACTCTTCTCATCCAGGACACATGCGGACAGCAGTCATTTAGCTTTTCTTAAACTGGATGGTCACCCTATACATCTAAAGATTCCCATCTGTCTTCACCTGATATCAAGACTGACCAAATGTATGTCCACACACTACCAGCGTCCATCACTTCTCAAGAATGGTATATTCTTCTCCAAGTTAGAAATGATGTGGCTATCATGTAGCAAGAAACCCAGTTTAAAATTAAAACCAGTGTCAATTCGCTTATTTATGTATGTGTGGACACAGATTTAGTTAACATGAAAACTTGCTATTTATCTGAAATACCTATGTTGATATAAAAACCAACGTAGAAGTACATTACAGCCCATAAAAAGCTGCATTCATTAAGCTTTTGGCTTTTATCAGTAGCACTAAAAAAGAAGGCTTAGGCATGATTTCTAATTGCAGTCCCAAAAGGGAAGCACGTTGCTCGTTTTTTTTTCTTGCAGAGAGAAGAATTTAAGGACAAGGGCAGGGATTTTTGAAATAAACATGACCCTTGTGAATTCTCTGAAGGAAAAGAGCCACCATTTGCTGTGAGTTTTAAAAGGCCATAGAGAAAAGACCCTTCACGATGACACCTCCCCTAACAAAAGGACAAGGAGCTTTATCAGCCTGAGTTTGCTTCTGATAGCACTCAGGCTACGGAAGTACCACTCACTGCCACTTAAAGCTGAACCACTCGATAGCATAAAAATAGAATAAAGTTGTGTCGTAAATGCAAAATTATAAGAGAGAACAGAGTGTTTTTTTTTTCTGGTGGAGTGTATGGGATGCGTATGTGAATGTGTGGGGGTTAACATGTAGACTAGTGTTCACAATCTTCTATGGAAGAATTATGACACAGATAATAAATACACTCAACCTTATAAATATTTTAGCTTGGCTACTCCCTAGGCTTAATGTGCTGTACTGGCTCTAATTAAGCATGCATCTGATAGATGCCACTACATAATGATGTACTGGTGTCTAGAGGGATGGCCAGGGAAGAAAAAAAGACAAAGGTTGTTTCTGTAAACAGATGTCCTAACAACAACAACAACAATAATAACAACAACAGCAATAATAATAATAATAATAATAATAATAATAATAATAATAATAATAATAATAACTGTCAGCAGGTACTGTTAAAGTGCTTGAAATCCCTTTCAAGCTGTTACAGTTTTTGTGCCCAATAACCATCAGTCTGAGATTTGGTCTGTGATGCACCTCATCTCAAATTACAGCCTACAGTAATGGTGTGATGTCATAAAGGAAATTAGGTGACAATGCCTCAGAGCCCCATATTATTTCTCAAGTGGAAAATTTGGGTGCAATTTAGACTGTTTCATTTTTTAAAAGCAATTAACACCATACCACTAATTTAACACACAAACAACGCAAGAGCTCGAAAACAGCCAGAATATTGATTTACACTATAGATGTCTTCACTTTACTTTTCGCTTGGTTAGACAGAATTACCTTTTCTGCAGATAATGTATGTTAAGAGGCAGCATTTGTTGAGCTCACCTATTTGAACATTTCCTGTTAATTTTTTTTTGCAGTAGTGAAACTGGTATATTTTCTGCTGATTAGCTTAAAATGTACTTCGTAGGACTTGCTTTGTCAAGCATTATTCATGGTGAGATACAGTGAGGGTTTGAGCACCAAGTAAAGCTCCCTCAGTCTGACAAAAAAATGAAGGAGGAAGTGAAAAAGAAGACCAGCAAACCTCTGTGGTAAAGCCAAACGTAAAGGCGGTTCTTATAAGGCACTGTGGCTAACAGGGTCAAGAGTAGAGTCACCAGGAAGCATTTTCTTTTAAAAATGTTTTTATTTAAAGAAAATATATCTAAAGATATTGTTTCACTGGTGCCAATTCTGGAAAGTCACAATTATAATAAAGAAAGGAAACCTAAGCATTTTTGGACAGGATCTTGCTGTGATTTAGGGTTAAAATACAAATAAAGTCCTCAAATTGTTCTCCGCTCTGGGGAAAATCAAAATTTGGACCATTCACTACAATTCTTCTGTGTTTCTCCTCATTTTAATCTCGACTAGGCTTTTGTTTTTATTCACAGTACATTGTTGTGTTTTAAACTTAATTCAATTGTAAATGAAAGCTTTTATGAAACGTAAATGACAGCATTTATGAAGTTTATAAAGGTTAATGCAACTTTGTACAGAAACAGCTTTGGATTTCCACTCACAATTATTTGTATCGTGATGCATGTGCTCACGAGATGATCAGGGCAGATTAATAAAAGTAATTGTCATGTTGGCTTGGCTCCATGCTTCAGACCACCTTGCGAAGCTCAGCAAACAGCTCTGTTAAAGGAAGAAACCACAGTGTACAGCGAGAGAGCACAGGACAGGCCTCCTCAGGTGTACAGAGCCTATCGAATTACCACATCACTGCACTATTGCTGGGACAGAACACCTCCAGTTTGCCATTCCATCTTCAGCTGTGTTCAGTACCTCTGACACTGTTTCTTTTACTCATCACTCTGCAAACATCGCTGTCAAGTGGCCATGCAACAACCTTAATGGGGAAATAATTATATTTACCTTAGATAAGGCAAGCTGCCAGAAAAGATAAAGGTGAGATAAGAGTTTGTTTAAACAGCAAATATATACTTCAGGGCTTCAGGTATTTAACATGTTTTCCACCTACATACCAGGACAGATTCTGAGGTGACATTGCACCAGAAACATTACTGTTTTACAACGGAAGAAAAATAAATAAATCCTCTTCAATATAAACAAACAAGTAAATCCAAGGATCATATGTGGATGATTCATTAATTATTTTCCGTTAAAGGATTTTACGGGGCTGTTTGCCTGTCTCATTTCTGGATGAGGTTTCCACTGGGGGAACAGAGCCCTAGCACAGAACTGAGAGCCGACCCAGTAAACCATTACAGCTGAAGGTCACCCAAGACTCCTATTCTCCCCATGACAGTCCCCCCTGCTCTTGAGATTATAGAGGTGCACCCCCCCCCCCCACCCGGATCATGCAGTCCATGGCACTGGTGATACGTGACAGCAGTTTACAGACCATCAGGGCTGGCACATTCAGGTAGACAGAGAGGTGCTGTGGTCACAGCCCTTGTGAACTGACAAACTGCCGTTAAGCGTTCTAAACAGCCTACGCAGGGATGAAGGACAAGCACTCACTGTCACAAAAAAGGTATCCACAACTGTCAGTTCTGTGTATTTACACTTTCTGAATCAAAGTTTTTCTGTCCCCGGGTGGCACCTATAGTGTGCCAGATGTGGGCCTCCTGCATGTGACCTGAGACAGGCCCGGAGCCATAGCCAGATAATTCCTCGCTCACATTCTACACCGTCGATCGCGGCAGCTTTCTGAGGTGAGAGAAACTGACAGCACTAACTCTCCAGGGCAGAACTTTCCAGTCAAGTGGATCAGCGGGCTGAAAATCGCTTATGAATAGTCATTAGGCCTTCATTACAAACCCCTCACAACCCAGTTCTTTTTTTTGCAACCAAATGCCTTTTGTCATCTTCACAAGGTGCATCATTTAATTGCCAATTGATTTTTTTTATATATGACAACATGTCACATAGCAAAATGCAGTCGACCTCCCTTAGGGGAAAGAGCATTTAACTCTTGACAACCTGAGCTCCTGTGAATAGAGTTTATTCTTTCAAAAAAGTTAACATCCAACATCTATAAATTTTAATGCGCATGTTTATAAAACCACAGTCATAAGAAATGATTGCCTTTGGGGAAACCTTGTTTGTATTCCCATGATTCCTTACCTGTCATAGTATTTATAGACTTTATTTTTAATGGTGCTTATTAGATTGTCTCCATTTACAGAATTTGGGTCCCATGTTGATAAACACTTTCTTTACCAAAACGCCTGATCTCTAAAGCAGGTGGACACCTTGATTTCTCTTTAGAAAGTACTTTAATTGTGCTAAACAACACTAACCCTGTGCATATGATTCTGGTCTTGAATAAGAAACTTCAATGGATCACAAATAGATAGAACTGTAAAAAAAACGTTCAAACAATATTTTTTGACAGAAAGACAAACATCCTGATTTACCCATTTCTGTGTTTTAAAATCCCTCACTCTGCTGTTTCATTTTCTGACACACTGCATGTTGAGGTTGAGACACACAGAGAGATGTCACTTTCCTTGCTCATCTAAACTGAGAAAAATATCTGTCTTTTCAATGACTATCACTTTCTACATCTGTCTAGATTTTCATATTAAAGAATGTGACTGTGTCCCCTGTTGTAATGACATATCAAAATCAACTAGGTAATCAGTCAGGTGCACTTTGCTGTCCTCCCTCCTGGGGGATGAGTATTGTGTCAGCTGGCAAAACATTATATATCCCATATTTACAAAACAATTTCATCTGCCTCAGTGGATTGAGCCCCGGCTCGTTTATCCTTCAAATGTGGTAGATCAGCACTGTTCCCCTTTGACACAAAATGCAGCACGATTATCAAGTCAGTACAGCCTTAATAAGCTGAATAATGAGGGAATTTCAGAAATGTACAAGCGCTATTATACCCCAACAATAAGACCTAGAAGTGAGTAAACCAGTGCAGGGCAGAAGGTAGGCGTCGAGTTATAATGAAACCAGTGTTAGAGTAATGTACTCCATTGTGCAGCAGTGTAAATGCCCGTTTCTTTGCGTACACAGGACCGGCATTAAGCCAGTCTGAAATTTTCTAAGAATGCCACTGTGGTGTTTTTCATTTTTTTTTCCGTCTCATTTTGGTGACTGGCAGTGATAGAAACTGGCACCAGTTTGGATTCTTGAAAGCGGACATTATACTATAAGATGTGCTGCAGGTGTGCCAGGCTGCAAACGTGCACTAATTACATATTTTCCTGCCGAGTGACAATTAAGGTCACTGAAATAATTGCAGGTTTTTTAATCCTTTTCTAACAAGGGATGACATGAGGAATGGTGTATTGTGCTCCGGTGTTTTTATTTTCCTTACGAGTTCAGTTTTGGTATGTGTAAATTTACCACCTTGCTCTGTGTTTTTTTAACTCCTGCCTCTCCAGGTCTGTATGCCTTTTAAAATCTTGCAGAAAGTAAATACAGACTGGTAGCAGATATACCTTGACTATCATACAGAAAATATTTTTATCTACAGAACGTACCCCACACATTAAAATGATCTGGATGACAGTCCAGACTTTGATTTTAAACCTGTCCTCTAAACTCTTCGAAATCTGCTGTTACACAGATTGCTCACTGGTTGTCTGTTAACAATCATCTGCCAAGCTGAGCTTGTTTTAGGCTTATTTGTGAGCTAAAATATTCCTTATACCTGAAACTCACAGTGCTAATTTCTAAATAGACATGCTGCTAAATGCACTGCCAAATGTTTGTCTATTCTAAATACCACAAAGTCCAAAATATTGCTGTTGGACAAGGCCAAGAAAGTGCCTGCGTGTGCAGTTTTTGCAAACACTTCTGCTATTGCAACACATTGCAGGTGCAGAATTTAACAGTGCATACTTGTTTTTTTGTTTTGTTTTTGTTGTAACAAAAGAAATAAACTGTTCCTGTCAGTCAGGCCCCACAGGGAGCCGATTCAGTTGAGAGGTGCATCCATTGCTGTTAGCACTGCACGCAATTGCTGGCCTCTGCTATCACTGCCCAGGTGGATCTCATTTAAGCAGCAAGTTCCAAAAAGCCATTAGAAAGGCAGAAAATGAGGATGACCAAGTCCTGATTCTTAAAATGAAATCACAATTCATTCAATTTAAAATGGAAGGCCAACACGTTTATGAATATAAAAGGCAGATTCCAAAAAACACATTTTCTGTTCTTTAGGGTGCTTTTGAAAACAAAATAAGATGTAAAAAATTAATATTCTTCAGTTGTTAAAGCTCTCTCTGTAACAATGACTATATATATAATGTAAGGGCTCGATGCAATATATTCTATGTATCTGTAGCATTTGTTGATCCTAAGCTTCGGCACTGGTATTGATATCCACTGCTGCTGAGATGGGGGGGGTTCTGTCACAGGATTCAATTATAAACTTGATACGATTGTGCAGTATATATGGTTTTAGCACAGCAAAACACTAAATGGCCTAGATGGACCAAATTACATCATTTCTTATGTTACTTTTTTTTTAATACAGTTCGATCTTAATCATGGTAATTCCTAATTTCCTCTACCTATATTTCAAAGGAGTTGCTACCCACGTGAATACCATCACTATTATTATGGACAACAAATGATCTTCTACAGACCCTAAAACGATTCTGAAAACAATGTAAATACTAGCATGTACTTTACTCTGTCTCACATCTGAGCGCTGCTCTGGCTTCTGGAGTATTTAGTGTTTTTAAATTGTAGATTGTGGGCTGGAGAGCACCATGGGAAAAGCTAACAGCAGAGGCAGATGACAGTAAGTAGAACAGCATATTACATCGATTAATGTGTTAAACAACATGCATCATGACTTAATTAGCATACTATTGGACTTAATTACCATTCTATCGTGATGAAATATAGGTATCAAAATTTCTCCACTGAAGTTTAACAGTGCTCTGTTCCTTCTTTTTTTGACGCACAATCTCTGATGCATGTCAGCATGCTTGCGAAATTGGTATGACAATTCAAAGTAAGTGAACTGTCATTCACAGCACTTCTGCTTGTCCAATGGCAGATTTTTAAATCTGATCGAATCGCAGAAAAGCTACATGTGCATACATATATATTCTCTCTCAAAAAATAAAAAGATTCATCATGGAAGACACTAGTTTACACTTGTTGGCGCTTTCTGAAATTTCTGAAATAAACATTGAAAGGTTTTACATCTCATAGTGAAAAGCATATGGTTTTAAAGGAGATGATGAATTCTCTTGTTAGATAAACCACATAAGACAGGAATTCTGTTTCCCTATGAAAATCACAGCAATCTTTTTAAAGATCTGTTCACCTTCAAACAATGTTATAGTGGGTTTCCTTTCACACAGTTAGGTCTGTAATAAATGTTCTGCCTTTGTTTCTAACAGTCCTTTAGAAGGATGACCTCAGCTTAAAAAACAATAAAGTGCCTGTAATACTGTCTCAAGAGGGCTGTTATGCTAACTTTGTTTCTGTTAAATTCAATTTTCGAAAAATATACAACAGGAATAATGCTAGGTTATTAACTATTTCATCTCTGTAATTAAGTGACACTACTGACATTGCCAAGTATGTAGAAGTACATAGCAAAATTTCTTCAGACTGAAAACTCCACCCATGGTAAGGTATGCTAGCTAGAGGATTAATGATTCAAAATGTAAAATCCTTTATTTAAAAAAAAATAAAATTTGTTTTAGTTAATGCATGAACATATTCTGTTATTTATGCTACCTTGGTAAAAGCAGTTAAAACACAGTAAAAGTTTAAGTTTATCAGAAGCTGCTGCAATTCAGAAAAACAGACCGCTAACATGAATCAAAGCAAAACAAAAGCAAGATTCAGAGCACTGACATGATATAGAATATGTTGATTTATTTGAAAATAAGAGAAAACCATTCAGAGAAAACCATTAACTCCGTGATTTTAGCAATATTCAACATTTTCACCAATGTTCAAAGCTCTGGATTTACAGCTTTATGCATGATGAAAACATTATTTCAAATTGTTAAAAACAAACTAAAGAAATGCTACATACTAATTCTACAAGTTTAAGTGATTCCAGTGACTCAACAGTAAGATTAAACTCCTTTACACAATGAAACAAGTAAGATCATTTTCAGTGCTTTTCATTTTTTTGTTGCTGTCCCTTCTCCTGGTGTGTACACTGAAAGTGCTCGAAGTCTTCGAATTGTCATTCCTACGGCTGTTTCAGTGTTGTAGCCCTGTGTGTGTGTGTGTGGGGGGGATGGTGGTGTGGAGGGGGGCGGGGGGACAGAGCAGCTAAGAGGATCAAATATCTAAGCACAACAAAGGCTGTGTCACAGGGGCGTTCAGTCACCAGCCTCCTTCACTCCTTCAACAACAGACACCCCAAACTTCCAGCACTGTTACCAGGACAGCACTGCCCAAATAAAGATCACTGCCATAAAGAAGAACAAAACGGAGGACAGAGGTAGTTATTGTTATGCAGACTCCTTCCCTCTCCTCTGGCTTTTCCGTTTCCACAGAAAACTTCTCGGGGAAAAAAGTTTTTCTTTGTGTTTTTTTTTCCTTCCTTCAAAAGCCCAAAATGGAGTGATGTTACCAGCAGACAAGAACAATACTGCCCTGCACTTCCTGGTTATAATATGGTACATCCAGGATTTTTTATTGTTTTGCTTTTTAAAAATTAAATTAAAACTGGAATATGTTAATCCTGGTCGGACATCAAAACTACCCAAATTTCTTGCAACTAGATACCTTTATCAGTTAAAGAGCACAACACACTAACTGATAACGTATTCAACATTAGATAACAAAGCACAAAGTAACAAAGTAAAGCTCCTTGTTGTGGTTTTACTTACACAACCCATTACAATTGGTCTTAGGTAAAGCCAAAGACCAACTGAAGCCACAAGTCACCTCATCTAACTCATTGCTCTGAGCTCAATTATCTCGCTGCAGTATCATTTTGCAATTAAGTTTTCCCATCGTTGCCCTCCTCCTGCAAGAGCTGACCCTTCCAGAGGCAGCCCCTCGATGAAGTCGTGTATTATTTCAGCTGGGAGCGCAGCAAAGCGGAGGGATGAGGCTGATTGATTAAGACCAGATGGGCCGCCACACATAGGTGCGACAGAAATAGAAACACATTGCAGACATTCCTGACACTGTCCGCCTTGGGCCGGGGAAGGTGGGCAAACCTCAAACCTACCTTATCAACCTCCTGGAGAGCTCAGAACATCAGGAATGCTAACGAAGCATCATTTATGGGCACACTTACACCAAGCACTGTGAGAAACTGTTAAAATGAAAGCTACCGGCTTTTATCATGGCATGAAATGAAAATGATTCATTCATGTTTGGCTCTACCAGAAAGAGAAACATTGCGGGTTTTACAGCTATGATTTGATAGGCCAGCTTTGAGATTTCCTTTTGAGAGGAAGAACGCATCTGTGAAGCTGAAAAGAGGCCCGCATGTTGTTGTATTTTTTCGCTTAAATTTTGTTTAAAATGACATCGGTCCAATGCAAATTCATTGTGTTTGATAGTGAACTAGTTCAATTCGTTGTACAATTCAAAACTGTAAAATGTAGTATTTTGCTGGAAGACTAGCCTAACATGCTGAACTTAAGGAAGAAAAATGTTAAATTAAGGTGAAAATAAAAACTGTTCACATACATCATATACTGTATATGTAATGGCAGACAAGATCACAAGCACAGAAGCCAATTTTTAATTTTATGCATTCAATATTCCCAGAAGAGCACCACTTAAGGTGTACTCTCTAAACAGTTAGTCAGAAAGACTTTTTAATGATCCCACAAGACTATTATAGTAAGTAAGAGCCTAAATTAGATATTGGCTTATCTTATTGTTGAATGTCATCTGGTTCAAAACCCTGAGTAAATCCCTCTCAGTCTAGACTGAATTCTTCACAGTCCAAACTAATTTCTCTGTAGCCAGAGTAGCAAACACGATCGTAATGAAGACCGACGCAATTTGACACAAAACATATCTTTAAAGCAATAATAAACTGTGGCAGCACTGACATTTTTTTTAAAAAATCAATTACGCTTTAAAATGTATTCTTTGTTACAATTATTGTTCAGAATTATTATTAAGGATCAGAAAAGTTATAAGGGGAGGGAGTTAAGTCCCCTGGGCCTTTGTCTTCCTCCCTCCCCCAGTTCTGCCCATGTTCTCCACAGCATGACGTTTTATTTAATGCTCTCGCTGTGGCCTTAAACTGTTACCTTCTCGTTATAAATCTTCTCGGGTTTCACCTCCAAGTGTCTGTCTACTGATCTCTGACTGGCATTCCTAGTAGCTACATACAAATCTTGCCTGGAGGGCATTGATGAACTGAAGCCTTCTGCCCTTGCTCTGTCATACCCCGTTTAAGATGAGCTATCCTTTTTTACAAAGGATCTGCTATCAGTTTGGGGGGGGGGGGGAATTAAAAAAGAAAACGTTGGACTTCTCACACTGGAGAGTGTTAATAGTGTGATTCCTTTATGTGATGCTGTGTTTTTTCGAACATTTTCATTAAAGAAATTTCAGGCCTCCATGCTGCTGTGTTTCAGGCAGAGGTACAATTCCTTCTTTTTTCCTTTTTTAGACTGATTTCTTTAACCATAACATGTGAAAATAGTTTTGCTTAAATTCTAATCTTGTATGCTGCAGATGCTAAGCTTATACTTACTTCATACTAATAGGTTTAATTTCTACGACACGGAAGATCTTCTGATCATGTATGTAAGCGGTTTGTTAAAAGCTTATCTTCATTTTATCGTCTCACCAGCAGGGCTTTAAAACAGTCCACTCTATTTCAGTTCATGTGGCAAAGGTGTGTAACTGACTTGGCTTTTACAGAAGTCAGCTTTACAGTTTCACACCCGGAGGACATTTTACGTTTGTGACTGCGTGTTTCTGCATTTCATATACAGTATACACAAACTAATATTTGTTAATCACCCCCAGCAACCCAACCAAAAATAAAAGTCTTGTGAACACATTTCATGCTCCCTGCTCTGTCGCCTTAGCATGCAAACACTTGCCCTGGACTGAAAATACTGCCCTTTAACTTTCACCTCTTGTTCATGTTTTCCATTTCAGTCACAGCAATTCTACATTTCATTTTCACGATCAATTATAAAACCTTAAGGGATCTGCAATGTGATTGTGTTAGACAGTCCAAACTGCTAATCCAGTGTACTTCTTTGTATTCCAATAGGAGTGTGTACAATTTACTCATTACAAGCTTTGTTTTCCACTAATAGAATTGGATAAACACCCACACCTATGGTTACGGATGTGGGTTTTCTCTGATATTAAAACTGGATAGTTCTGTGAGACACTTCTGGGACTCAGTTTGAAATATCAAGCTCTCCTTGAATGAAGGGTAGATTAAGCCAAACTAAACGTGAAAAAAAAAATCTTTCAGACTTCAGCCACCAAGAGAAAACAATCTGTAAAAAACAAATCAATCTGTTCTTTTTTTCTGTTTTTTTTGTTAAATAAATACTGGGGTTTGGAAACAGATGGCTACATTACGAGTCAAAGGTGAAAGAGTCTGACATGAGCACACCCTGTCTGAATGGATCTGAGCAAGCACAAATCTGCCTCTCCTGGTTTTATTCAATGTCTTATTCAAGATATTCAAATACAGAATCTATATCCCATATTATTTTTTGACTTTCTCATTACATGTTACATTTTGTGAATCATTACTTGTTCTCTGGGGAATGTATTCGGCGTTCTGCAATACTGGTTTGAACTCTCCTCTTGTACAGAAATATTCATTTCAATATATTTACCTCTATGAATACATTTTTTGTACAGGATAATAATAAAAATCATGGAATTCTGTTAGAGAATGCATGCACAGCCACATGATGGTAGTTGGAAGCTCCACAGAACATTAGAAAGGGAAATTGGACTCAGCAGGAAGAAAAATCATTGTGTTACCCCAGGTGAAAAATATTGTTGCTTTGCTTAAAAGTGCATGCAAGGCAAGCTGCATTATTAGAATGTTTAAATATTAATTCTTCTGCTGGGTAGTAAAGATGATCGAGCAGTAGTGTCAACTACTTTATTTTTCTTCTAAAAGCAACAGCAACTTTTTTAAGAAACTTCCTTTTACTGCTATTTATCCTTTCAGCAGCATGCCAAACAAACGAGTATTTGGCAACTCCTTCGACTTCCTGACCACTCTGTTGTACAGGCTACTCACATTTTTGCAGCAGAACTGCCTAAGAATGTCGATGTATGGACATAAAAATTGCAGGTGCTACACAATCTGTGAGGACTACCTTGAAGACAGAGAAGGGAAGGAAATATCCAGTGAACAGAAAATCCCCGTAATCAGACAACTAATACTAAAGGCTTCAAGAATCTAATGCAAACACAATTCATACAATGAAAGTTATTGAGGTCTTCATGACACACTGCTTGTCAACAATCAGACCACTGCAACTGGCACAATGACCTGTGAAAGAAGAGGTGCAACAGAAACATATTTTATTGCACATTTATATAAGGAGCCACGGTGGCACAGGTCAAGTGTTGAGACTGTTGAGACCTGGCTTCGATTCACAATTATACATTGTGTTTGCATGTTCGTCTCCTATCAATAAGGGGTTTAAGGAAAAAGTAGTTAAAGAAAATGGATGGATGAGTTTATATATATATTAAAAACTCTCCTCTGGCCCTGCCTTTTCAGATTCTTTTAAAGGACTACTGAAAGTGTTCCTATTTTCAGTAGACATTATGCAGTTTAACCAATGTTTTGAATAAAGCAAGGCTTTGCTTTTCTGCTCTGGGAAATTCAGATGCTTGAAAGCACCGCTGATCATACAAAGAAAGACATGTAAGTCTGAAGTTTGAAATAGCTGATTACAGCTCGAAAGCACTCCTGAATCAAGAAAAACATTCATGAAATTGCATATATATATTTCTGTGTGGTGAGCACCCTCAAATATAACGAGCAGGGAAGACAATACGTACTATGCAGCAAAGTATTGGTAGCCCTTTCAGTTCTTGGATACTTCAAATTACCCCATGTGCAATCAGTGCAAACAGAACACAGGAGCATGGCTGTATAGGCTGTAAGAAAGGTGGCCAGACCTAACTGACACAACACCAGTGAAACACCTGTGTTTACAGGCCGCCATTATGTGAAATGCTCTATCTAAAAATTCCATCAGGTTTTCAATAAATACTTTTTGTCACCTAAAAATGTCCCAATTCATATTACAAATTCAATGAAGTTTTCTGTGGGGGACCATACCTACAGGCAGCTGCTATGTCTTGTACAGCTAAAATAACACTATACTATGTGCTTCATGTTTGGAAAAGCACTTTGAAGTATTTAATATGAATGTCTCTCCCCCACTCTCTTTTTGAAGAAACATCCCCAGTTTAAATGTTTTCATTTCTTTTTCATCACAGTGGAAACACAATGATTTATAGGCTTAGCCAAAACAATGTCAGGTTTTATGTAAAGGATATTTCCTGGCTTTCAGGTAAAGTGTGGTTTATCTCTGTGTTAAAACCGAGTTTAAGTCATTTCTTTTCAGCAGATATTAAAGGTCCCGAGATCTGAACCACTCAGGGAGTCCTGAGAGTGTGATAGAGAAAGAGATGCACAGGGACGTGGGGTTGGAGAGGGAGAGCAAGTGAGATGCCGAAGGATTTCAGGCCCAAACTCTTCACACTGTCACTCATGGCTGCACTGCCAGTGTCTCCCACCTGAGACAGATCGCGACGCATGTTTGAATCACTCATGCACAAGAAGCAATACACAAGTTCAGTGTAAAGCCACTTTAAAAGCTCATCAGGCGCATACTTCGCTTGTACGAAATACCTTATTCATGACGGAGCAGCCAGGGCCTAGGTAATTACTTGAATCAAGGTGGCCTCGGAAATGTTTAAATCTACAAGGACGCGAAGAGCATGAATAATGCAAAATAATTTGCATCTAAATTTTTTAAGTGTTCTTTATTCAAAAACTAAAATGCAGCTCCGATTAAATTTTGATGAGTGAAAGCTGAGAGCTCCATGCCTGCTGTGAAAAGCTGCTTATTTGTAGAAATTATTTAAAATAGTGATAAAGGCAGAAGGTAAAAAAAAGCAAGAAAAAATGATAATAAATAATAATTAAATAAAAGGTAGCATAAAGACACTGTGTGCCAGAACTGCATGATATACACTACCCTGTTGCATGAAGGATTTCTGTTTCATTTCTTTTTGGACTTGAAAGGCTTCTCAAGAAAGAGTACAGGCCCTAAGGTTGACATAATTTTTAAGGTAAAAATTTGTGCCGGTATACAAACCTTCACAGCCACTAAAAAACTTGCACAGAGCTTAGTCTAAAAATACAATTAAAACAAAATCTTTGAATCCTAAGCAACAGCCCTTTCTGGCCCACCCACAGGCACCAAAGGCACAGGAAGAGGGAAGGCAATTCAGCCAAGAAATGCTCCATTACTGTAGTACCTGCGACCCCATTCACATCTGTGCAATTGTCAGCAGAAACATTTACAGATAGAAATATTCCTACTTGCTTATCTTCCAGCTTGCTAATGCACATTATTTTTTTATGTTTCTTTTGTCCAGACACTCAGATCCTGTAGAATATTCTTTACTGTTATAATGAAGCAAACCACAGTGTTTTTTTTAAACTTTTGGAACTACTTAATTGTAGTACTTGCTTATTTTTCAATCTCCTAATCTGAAAGAGTTAGAAGTAAAAGACTGTTTCAGATAAAAGATATCTGGTCTGTTGTATGTGTAAAAATAATGTAATATTACTGTTGCTTGTTGCTTGATAGAAATGGCTTTTAACCTAGAGTGATGGAACATCTAAACACAGATGTCACAATTAACAAGAGAAGAAGACTGATAAGAAAGGAAGGTGGTACTCCTAAACGTGACTTAGCAGCTTTTTAACATTTGGCAATTCCCAGTTCAGCTGTGCTGTACTTCTGTCATATTATATATATCTGACCAGGGTATGAAAGATAAAAATGGGATATGAGATTCCATGGGAGCTCATCCTTCTCAAAAGGACAAAGGTCTGATTCTTGAACTTCTAATTCCTGAACACAGAAGACCAACACATCGACAAACCACACGCCTTTAAAAAACGTCAGTCTGGATACACACGCAGGCAGAAAGGGGCGCTCACAAAGCTCACCGTTCATTTTTTTCGCCACTGATGCTGTTTTCGTTCTGATCCCCCAACAATCTGATCTACTTCAACTCGCGCTTGGCCCCGGCGAGGGGAGACTATTTTTAACCCAGTTTAACAAAGACGTGTCCTGAATCAACTCCCCTGCCCAGTGGGTCACCTATCCCAGCAGCCTTGCTCTGTTTCCCACGCTAACCTCAGGGCTCATTTGCATTGGGACTTTGTTGTGACAATTATTTTCAGGTGAGCTAGTTTCTATGAAGCCAGACCAAGATGCAGCAGAAGCTCCGGGCCTCCCTGATCCCGGCCCTAATTGCGACTGACTGGCACCAGACACAATCACCCTCTTGATTCAGCAAATTGTCCTCTGAGTAGCCTGTGGTGACCTCGCGCTGCGCAAATCATCTCGCAGCAGCTGGCCGAGGTAAACAAGGAATAATCTTAATTCAGGGAGAACAGGGCGGAAGCTTTCCGTTTTGTCTTCTCTCTTCAACTGCCATAAAGAATAATGACAAAATCTGAACTGGGTAACACAAAGGTGATTTCAATTGCAGTGTCACTGTCCAATCTTAAACAGGAGCAATCAAACGTCTGCCATCTCAGCACACATAGCCTGTGAAGATAATTCCTGTTTTAGAAACAAATAAATATAAAATACCACTTTATTCAGAAGCAGCTCAAAGAAACCCATATATGTGATCTGCTTTTAAGCACCAAGATTTCACTTGCCACCATGAACGCCTCGTGAAAAGGACATTTGTTTCATGTATAATAACCCCGGATTTCATCTCTACTGGCTGCTAGAAATCACACTTCTTATTTCTGTCACTGTGTTTCAATGGGGTAATACACAGAGTTGTAACTTTTTCCCCCTTTTTTCCCCAGTACGTTATATGATGTTTCTGTACATTCACTGAAGTTCCGATTTCTTTTAACACTTTTTCTGTGGTTGTTGCTGTTAGCAGAAAAGTAACGCAAACTGGAATAGCTGTATCTCTAATATAATTGCCAGCATCTGGGCCCTCCCCCAGAAGCCTCTGGACCAGCGTCAGAGCTCAGTGTTCACAGAAATGTGTAATTATCATGTATCCGAAAGGGAGGGTGTAATTTCCAGCTCTGATTAAAGGGGACAGAGTGTAAGTGAAGCTCCTCTACAAGTATTTACAGAAAGGCCTACCTTTCAATATGAGATCCTTCCACAGTGTACACGGCACTCAAAAAAATCAGACAGCGCAGCCCCAGGGTCTCAAATGATAAAGGCACTGCTACTCTTTACTCTCAAATGAAAATTTAGATCTCTATAATACTTACACACTTCTGATTACAACAAAAAGCAAAGGACCTAGATATGCATTCAAGAGTACTCAGAGGTTCATCAAGCAATGTTTCAAAAAAGATTGATTTCCCTAGACAGCTGTTTGAAAGTTTTAATGAACCATAACTCTTAAAGGAGTGTAGTAAGTTTTTCAGTCTTCTACCTGTGGTGATTCTAGTGATCACAGCATTTGAGGCCTTTCTTGGACACCTGATATTCCAGCACTGGCAAGAGCAAATTTATAAACGCCTACCAGGGTGTATTTTTTGTAATTCATCGTGAACCAGTAAGTAAAATCCATTAGATATTTTTTTTGTAGGACAACTATCATATTATTGTAGTTTTTATATCAATGATAGTTTTGGCAATGTTAAAAAATAGACTTGCCAGACAAACTTCTTTCAAACAACTGCTATCTTCAAATCTTTCTTTGCAAGAACATTTTCTGACTTTTATGTCTCTTTTTCTGTTGATTCACCTTTGATAGCATCTCTTTGAGCTCGTGAGAAATAGGGTTTTACTTGACAAGAAAGTGATGTTTATCATTGGGGAGACAAAAGTGTGCATTGCTAACAAACGAGATGGAAGATACAAAAGTCAAATACACAAAGCAAATGAAAAAAACAATGACCAATATTTCATAGATAACATTCAAGCAGTGTTGGAGGCTCTTGAAACTTTATTTCTGCTGTACAGCTTTTGGTGCAGCTTATCTGAAACACAGTAGGCATGCTACATTGAGAATACAGTACGGAGGTTTATGTCATAGTCTTATGTTTAAAAAAAATGAAGTTATTTGTTTTTGATTTAATTGGGAAGCTAGAATCACGTAGTGTCTTTTTACCTTGTTCCTCCCCGACGGTATGTCTGAGAGTCCCGGTGGCAACAAGAAGTATGGCCACTCTATTTGTAAGAAATAACGGGGCTATTTTGCAATGGACGTGCTTGATAAACACAGGAGCTGCAAACGTTTGAGAGTAAGGAGTAGCGTGTAACCACTGTTACAGCACGCCAGCCGAGTTCCGCCTCACTAAAATTGCCATCTTTACTCCATCTCGCGAAATTAACACAAAAAAAAACCCATATCAGCAGAAACTCCCCTTCACTTTATTTCATTTATAAATTACAAGAATGATGCTATTATATATTATTAATTTCTGCTGTTCTTTGGCTCAGCTTTGGCGGTGAGCTGCGGATGTCGGAGCGGTGTAATTATGTTCTAGCCGGGCAGCCATCCGTTTCCTTTCAAAAATTTACAGGATTCTTAATCACGTTGCTCATTTGGGTGCGCAGTAGCGAGGATGGTGAAACACAAACAGGGCACGTCTGTTTACACAGGAACACCTGCTTAGCATTGATAGCAGATGTCAGTCAGTGAACAGAACAAAAAAAGAAGGAAAGTGGAATTAAAAATGCAAGCATCACCAACTTCTTATTATTTACTTACTAAAAAATGAACTACTGTAATGTTAAGAATTTATAATCAACACCAACTATGCACAGCAATTGTGCTTTTTCTTAATGTCTCCCACCTGCATGAAATGAAATCGCGAAGAGGGGCTCTGACAGGATGAGCTTCCATTCTGAGCCTCTTTTTTCTTTAGGAAAACATTCATGTGTCTTATATTCCTGTGTGTTTGCATCAGCCTTAGCTGCATAATTCATTTATATTATAGCAGTGGTGGGTAATTAAATCTTGCCTGGAATGTAGTTGTATTTAAATGAAATGTGAATATTTCAGTGAAGAAAATGCAGAACACATTTAATCATTTCTCCTTCCCTTTACAAATGTATAGCTATGGGCAGGCATTGCAACACTTCAGTATCTCCACCAGTCAATGTGGATATTTCTTTTATAAATAAAAAAAACACAACAATTACACAGGCCACCCCATTTATCTGGGTAACATTTCTTGGGAAAAAATATTTGATACACTGTCCCACAGCCTCCACATAACAGACACAGAGGAAAACAGACTGGTGTGACACATTCTCTTTGTAGCGGGAGATAGATTAAAAATGGGACACTGTGCCTTTAAAGCCCAGCTGGCCTGGAGATGTAATAAAATTGACATATTGATTCCTTTGAATTTACGAATGCCTGTTTCATAAACTCCATTTCCAAAGCTTAGGCCTCTTTAGAGCGCTGTCATTTTTTTCCCAAATGGATCAATTATGTGCCCACGTAATCCTGTTACCTGTGAAATCCACGCATACTTCTCCCATTTGTGGCAGTTCCCAGGCGGACGGGCTCACATTATGCGTGCATAAACAAACTAGAGGTTTTCACTGATATTAGCGATTGTTTTCTTACTCTGTCTTATACACTGAAGAAAAAAGTCACTCCCTAAGGGCTTATAATAAGTAACCTATTAGCTATATATACGATATACATGCACCCGAACACACCACACACACTTAAGCATACACATACAGTACACTGCTAATAGTTTTACAGGAAATGCTGACTACCTACAGGTCAGATAAAGACAGAATATGTCCAGAAACACAGAACTCTTAAAGCTGTGTTTGCCGAGATGTAGAAACTCATGACGAGGTGTTGCTGACCCACAGTAACACCCCCTCCTTCCGATCTCCCTTTCTCTTTTGAGTCCTTCAAATAAAATTGACAACATCTTGATAGCAGAAACCTCTCTGGGTCTCCGGGTAGCCATCACAATACAAACTGCACAACACTGCTCAGAAAAGAGAGACAAAGGCAGAAAGAATCGACGCAGAAGCCTCAGCATTCACATATAACAGACCTGACGGCTCAAAGTCCTTATTTTGGTATCGTATCCTGAAATGACATGATTTTTAATTGTGTGGCAAGTGTTCTTTGAATTTTACTTAATGATAAGGTAAAAAAGCCTGTAGATTTTGTTTCTTTTTTTGGTTATAAAGAACATCCTAGGAGAAAACAGATTCATTTTGCTTTGACATCTGTACTGTGAAAGAACCCGTTCTTTAGGGGATTGAAATGATATCTTGTTTTCTGAAAGCACCTTTATGGATTGCCATTCAGTATCAGATTAAACAAAGGAAAGAAACCCAACTTACAACTGTCTCGCTTTAGAACAGTGACTTCAAGTAGAGATGAAATGTATCCAGGTAGGAATAATATAGAGCTGCACTATATCTCCAGCCAGTGCAAATCTGTTTTGCTATCTTACATTCTTGCAAAAACTCCACGATCTTATTTTCCACACTCCAGTGGGCAACAAGCAGTTCAGTTACACTACACTTGCACCGAACAATCTGTCTTGTGAAGGTTCACAAAATTCTGAAATACCTTGTCAGATACCGCCTGACCTGTTCACTAGACTGACTCACCAAATAATAAAATACAATAAAAATGAAGGGATACGCAGTGAAAAAAATCTAAAAAGAAAAGAAACCACTGGCTCTGTGCTTCCAGCGCTGTACAATCAGCCCAGCACACCCCTTGTATTGTACGCATGAGGTTTTAAAGATAAATGGCTGCATGTTAACCACATTTGACATGCTGTACAAAGCAGCCTCCTTGGGTCCCACAACACATCCACACACAAAGTACAACAAACAATCTCAGCAAGGATGTCAAACAGGAAGAAAAGCACAACAATTTGTCACATAGCTGTAAAAGTTCGGAGCTTTGTGGCTGAACGAGCTGGCTGTGAGGGTGCATGGAGGGAGTAGGGGAAGGGGGGGCAGTGTTTGTGTGTGTGGGGGCGGTGTCCTGTGGTGATTTCGTTGCTGAACTCCTCTTTCCTAGACATGTCTAACGGGGTTGTGTCTCAGTGAAAATGGGCACATTCCCTTTTTTTACAGCATATTGCGGGCCACTGGTTTACGTATACAAATTTGTGTGAGAATTTGTGATTTACTCTGGCACCACATTTACACTCCACTGTCTCACTCATTCCACTAAATTTAATAAAATTAGATGCAGGCTGCCTGACTTCCAGTGCTGTGTTAACAAAGATGGACCACGGCTCCCTGTCTTTCATCTAATTTTATTACATTTGACAGACAAATAAACACAAGCAGATTAAAAGTAGGCAGTGTGTAAAACTATGCTTTTATCTGCTTTCAAATATAATGGGGTCTAATCTGAATAATAAGCCCCAAAATAAGGATACCTTCACAGAATGGAGCGGCCAAGCATGTTTATTACAGTGCAGAAGTTACCTTCTTCATTTTTCAGCATTATAGAGCCATTTAGCTTCACACCCTTATTGACAGTGAAATTTTGAAACTAACCAATAGGAAAACTTGACTCATTTAAAATACAAGCAAAACTGTATATAACACAGATATTTAATATAGGTGATAAGATTTGTGTATCCTATTATACAGGTCCAAATCAGTTTAATATATATCATTTAATATTCAGCTGAACAATATATTCAAATTGAAATAATGTGACAACTGATGTCTACACTACACTAAATTTATTAATTCCATTTTTGATATATATCCTTATATAAATATTTTTTATAGAACTAGATGGCAGCTTTTACTCTCATTTTTAACACTAATAGAATAGAATAGAAACCAAATCTGAGTTCAGTGTATGAATCTTCCACAAACTGTACAAACAAAACCTCAAGTGAGTGTCCACGTATTGACATCTACGCTACTGTACTGGCGTAAGATTAATAAACATTTGTGAAAAACATTTTTTAAACAGATACAAGGATGATCACATATCCTGGTATGCATTCATGAAACCTTCTTTGAAGTCAGAAACATTTGGCTCCCTCTTACACTAGGAGCTGACTTAATCAGGCCAGGCTGATATTAAACTCTTCATTAGTTCATTAAAATCCAGTGCATTTTAAAGTACACACCACACAAATGCTGTAAAGCACAATATGTCGGTCTAGACAAATAAGAAATGTCTGCAGGACAGGTATTGTGCAATAGGGTTCCCCGAGACTCTGCTTTGCTTAGAACTCCACTAACTCTGTAAAGTCTAGTGAAATTAAAAGTGTGGGCACCTTCTAATGCAAGTGAGGTCATGTTTCTGGAGCAGTACAAATGCCCAGCTCCAACTGATGCACCCATAGGTTTTTCTTGAGTTTCCTTTGAAAAATCTATCACATTACATGAGCTCTTCCTGTGCACTGACTTGCATTATCACCACATACTGTATGCAGCATTGCTGCAGGTATGAAAAAGCCTGGCATATGTTCCACAGTATCTCTGCTTCCTCAGCTTGTGTTAATATTAGCTGAAACCAGGAGTTAAAAACACACACACCAAAAAAAAACAGCTATGGTGAACAGGGGTTGATTCTTAAATTACTTCAATATTTTGAAAACATTTTCACCTGCATGCTGAGAACGCAGAGAATGGGCAGGATGGCAACTATACATTTGCACAACCTCCACTGTGTTCGTTTATAAATTACCTCATCAGCGACTGAAATTAACACCGATTCTTACAGGCAATTTCTCAATTTCCAATGCTAATTACGTTTTTCTCTTTACTTTTAAATTCTGTACCACCTGTTTTGGGGAAGACATCTTAGGCAGCACGACCGCATTTAATCACAATTTTAATTAACCGCCCCGTAGATGTGAAAAAGAAGCAATTATAATGTAGATGAATGATGATTTTCCACATTAAATTGTTTTGTTTTCCCGTTATGTTGATTGCATAAATACAGGCAGAGTACAATTTTTATCTATTGTAATTTTGTAATTGTTTTTGCTAAAAACAGTTTGGGATTGACTGACTTCATCTGTTTACAAATTGTTTAATTTTGTTAACCCTTTAATTCTCTTTCCAGCTCTTTCAATGTTTTCTATTAAAATCTGTGTGATTGTGGAGTTAAAACTGCTTCTTATAATTATATTCAAAGTGCTAAGAATTCAAGCCTCTGCAAATTAACCTACGTTTTGTAATGATTTGAATGATTAATAATTAAGCTATATTTAACATTAGCCTTAAAAGAGAAATAATAAACAGCTTAAGCAAAAAATACAATGCATGGATATTGGATAGTAAAAACATACATTTCTAGAAAGATTGAGCTCAAAATTTAGCATCTGATATTATGCAATTTCTTAAAATTAAGGTACTTGAGACATTTATATGATTAAATACGATAATGTTTTATGAACTTAAACTTTTTGTATAAATATGATAAGGCATTCTTTGATCTTAAAATATTCCATTTTGTAGGTCTCCCCATACTGTAATGATCAGTCAGTTCCAATATTACTTCTTGCCATTACATGTATGTTACAAGCAGCAAATTAGTACAGCAGCACTGAATGCAAAACTACAGTGTATAGTTTGTTCTGCACATTTTGTTTATTGCAGTGATTAAAAATCGTACCTTCAACCCATATTTTAACTCACAGTTCAATGGCAATATTATAATATTAGCTTCCTGTTTCTGAAATTGATTTCAATAATGTTGTACTGTTAAACCTATACTGTCTATATACATTCAACCATGCTTTTTTTCTTTTAAACAATCTGTGAAATCTGCTTGGCTTACTTGGTTACTAATGCAGTGTTCATGTGTTCTGTATACAAATTGAAGACTAGGTCCTATTACTATAAGTTATGAGCAAAGCAGTATGATTTCTTTTTTTTAGAATCTGCGTCTGTTCTAAAATTGCCTTTTTCTATTCTTTTTTTAACTTCCATAAACAGCTAAAGAAAATGAAAGTCACACACATCCTACCCGCATTTTATAATTCAACATACTGTTCTCAAATTGAATCACAGATGGGTACTATAGAGGCTGACTCATAATCTTTACAAGCCAATAAAAATATCATGGGTTTTGAAGAAGAATCCTCTATCAGTAGACTAGAAGACTTTACAGGCTTTTTTCTGGGAGATTTGCTTTTAAATTAACATATGTAACTGCCACGATAAAATTTCTCAAGATAAGATTTTTTTAAGATGATAATGAATAATTCTTAATATTTCTATTCCTTTTGAGTTCATGAATTGTTTTAAACAGAGGATTATTCCAAATAAAGCATGGAGTTTGTCTTGCAGATCTTCGAAACGAGCGCAATTGGACATTCTCCCAGGCAGTTCAGCTCACGGAGGGCCGGTCCGCTCGGATGTGGCTCCTGACTGCTGCAAGTCCAACAACTCAGAAGAAATGCTTCACGAACGCGTTCGTCAAAGTTCTAGCTGGTGAAATGGCTGCACAGACCGTGCGGCACACAGGCAGCTGGGGCTCAGGCGGGCCTTGACGTGATGTTTCTAACCTTTTCAAGGCTGCTGTATCTTTGATATTTGATGGGAAACAAAGTACCTGCCTGGCTCGGCTCAGCTAGTGGAGGCCTCCTGCTAACTTCACACCCTGACCTGGCTGGCATTCTTTGCAGCTGAGAGGCGCTTCCCATGGCTACCTTTAACACAGGAATCCTGCTTGCTAATCCCGTAGCAAACACTGTTCAGGAAACCTGAAGACAGCACACAAGACTTTTCACAGTTTAGCTACAAGAGCACCTCAGAGCAGACCCCAATACGCGACCGATGGGGGATGTGTCTGATCACAAGCACCACATTGTGGGTGCTGTTTTACCATTGCAGGCTTGCATGAGTTTTCTTTCATCTCTTAAAGTGCCTGTAGATGTTGTAGGGTTTTAGATGATAGGAGTTGCCGTGCAATTTAAGTCATATGATTCAGACCTATATTAAAAGTTTAATCAGAAATTCAATAATTGTGCAGACACATACTGTACCATGCCTAAGTGGAAATCCTGTCCTCCCAATTAAAAGGCCTCTTTACAATGCACTCAAGAACCTTTTTGAAGAAATCATCCTGAACAGGTTGAATTGTCATTATATCACGCTGACATTTGCTGTTCAGTAAAAAAATAAAAACAGAACAATAACAGAAAGTATGCTAGTATTGGTATTGCAAAAGACAATATTTAAATTGCTCTCCATAGTGACTTATTTTATGAGAGCTTCAAGAGCCTTCAAGTAAACTTTGTATGTATTTTTAAAAGATCACCCTGTGAATATTAGCTCTGATGGCTAGGAATAAACAGAGCATTAAATCCTGCAAAACTGTGACAAGGCCAATATGCGCGCAGACAATACCAGCCTAGCATCTCCATTCCTTTGTTCCCAGCTTAACAAAACTCTGCCGTCACACCACTTTAACTCAATGCTGCCTGTCGAACGGGCATCAACCCATCAGCCAATGCCTGTCACATACAAAGCTGGAAAAAAGTATCTGAGAGCGTGTCATACTTCACCAGGGGCCTGTAGCTGTTAAACAGGCAAACACTTTTTAATAACTGTGGCTGGATGGTAAAAAAAAAAAGATGAAAAGTATCCAAATGGAAAGGATGATCCCCTGCACTCCTTTTTAATATGAATATACGTTAAGAAGCTTCAGTGTTTTATTTCAACCTTGCTCTTAAGGGATTTCAGTGTTTTACAATACATTTTATAATGCTTTGTATCACCATATAGACAGAATTGGAGCAGCTGGATTCCCTAAAAGTTGTACCACAGATGGACTTATGTATATTTCCTTAAGTGGTGTAAACTGGTAAAGTAGATACAGTCCTGGGCACCCGATTTATTTGCAGCCTTTTCATTTTAGGTTGGCCAGGCATATGACTCTCGTCGCGTTAAGCAGAGTATCAAATCAAAGCAGGAACGGAGGCTAGAGAAATGAAAAACGGTATATCAAGGGATTTTCTTTTTTTTTTACAGAAAGTATCCTTGAAGAGTACTGCGTAATATTCTGCATTTGTGGCAACTTATTATGCTATACTGAACTTATTATACTGCAGCCACTACTGAGAGCAGCTATGGCACAACGTAGGCGACTAAACACTTCACGCATCAAGTTCACGCGTGCCCCATAAGCAATCTCACTAGGGCTGCACAAATTTCCTTTGCATTTATGGAAACCGACAATGTTTTTCAGAACCCAAATGACCAATGTCTTGAAAAAATGGACACCCTGTCCTCAAAAACTCAAGCGCTGTCCTGCGTCCCAACTTGGTGCCCATTGCCCCCGTGACCCGACTCGCTCGGGGCCGATCTCGGTTTTCCGCCCGAGCCGAGAAGCTTTGTCTCACCCTCCCGCCCTGTGCTGCTGTCAGTTCACTGCCTGTGCTCTGGCTGTCTCTTTCCCAGTCCCTACCCTGTCAGGTTCTGGCCTGCCAATTTCAACTTGAAGCTTGACTGGGCTGATTTGATGCAAATACCTCCAGGGAGAATCCTGAAACTGATGAACAGTTATGTCAAGTCGATTTTGCACCGTTGGGAAAAGGTAACCTCTGCGTGGAAAAAAAAAACAACAAGGTTAAAGAGACAGGGAGGCTTTGCACGTGTAATACCGAAGCCCCACGTCCCTCGCACTGTTTACCATCCCTCAGAAATTGTAACTGTCAGTATTAGTACTAATTGCAGATGTGCAAGCTGCCATTATAATAAAATCGGAGGCAGTGCGGACATTAAGTATGGCTGCCTCATTTGTGAGACTACTGAAAAGGTAGCATAAATGAATATTTCATTACTTTAATTACTAAGGAATACTCCTTTCCGCCAGTCTTGGAATGAGTGTTGCTGTAACTAATTATGAGTGCAACCCACTAAAACATGAAAAGTAATAACATTAGAGATTCTGTGATTGCTGGTTTATAAGGTACCCTAGTTGGTAAGATATAAAACCTAGGATTACACCATCATATAATCAGAGCTGATGGCTGGCAGAAGGAATGATGGCACGCCATAAAAACTGAATGATATATCGGAATGCTTGACTTCTTTTCTGACAGGCCACACTACAGTTTTATCTTGAAAAAAATAAAATATAACAAGTTACTACAAATTATTCCCATTTTAACTATGTTATGATGCATTTCAGCACCTTCTGCATAAAGCACAATTTGTTTATCCTAGAAGTTTAGAAGACGAAGTACCTCTGTAGCCTAGTTTTAGCAGTCATGTTACAAGCAATAAATCCACATTACTTAATCATTCAAGTCCTTTGAACTTACTTACCCCTCTGACTGTCTTGTTTAGATAAGACATATGCTATTCACTATATAAGCAATAAAACATTACAGTGCAGTGCTGCTAAAATTTACTTCTTAAAGTTTAAAAGCTGTTTTGATGACCTAACTTATTTTCATTTCTGAAGAACTAAGCAAAACAAAGAGATACAGAATTAATCTTTGGAATGCTGGAACAAGACACATTACTGATAAGGACATATTTTTTTCTTAGTAAAAACTGGGAGTACCAGCATATAGTCAGATGTCTTAGCGCTTGTAAGTATTAATATGTAGTAAACAGTACTCCCAGGTACAGAAATCAGTGTTCAGTGTGTGAGGGTAGACGGAGTGTCTTGGAAAGGCTGAAGACAGCCTGTCTCTGTGATTATCACCCTGTACCGGAGTAGGTGTTTGTTTGACATTTCTGTTTGACAGCCTTGGAATACTGGGCGTTCAGCAAAGCTCTACCTCAAGTCAGAACCTATTAGCACGTGAGTTTATGTCTGAGTTTTTATAAGGCAAGACTGTTTCACACACTGTCTTTACAGATGTACTACTCTATAGCTGACATTTAAAAAACAAGATTTTTTTTCCAGTTTTGTTGCAGTCGCGCTGAGTCCTGAAATCTGTGCATTATAAATAGAATTCAAATTGAGATAATGTAAGTTAAGTAAATGATTAAACCAATTTACACACTTACTAGCATTCAAAAGCCATTCCAAGACACTTTAAAAACTCATTCATTAAAAGTATTAAGGTGACTAAAAAGGTTGAAAGAAATATCATTAACTCCTATGAGCATTTAACCGATAACAAACAATGGAGATGCAGTCAAATTTCCAGCAACTCAATCATATGATGAAATTATATGTACAGACAAAAAGAAAGAATTCAGACGTTAATTAACTGCTTCCTCAGCTGGAAGTTACTTTACATAAGACAACACCAGTTGTTTTGCATTAAAAAATCTCCAGTCCATGCCATTAATAGCACAGAGCTGATGAAACAGGTTCCAATAACGGAAAGCTTGCTTGTCAAAAGCCCCTACTGTAGAAGGTATTCACCCATATGTGATTCCAGATGTCATGATACCTTAATCTGCTGATCTGCTATTGATTGTTCCATGTGTCCATGACCTTGCCAGAAGTGCTCTTCCACCCGACAATCAAACATACATCAAAGTGTATGTATGTGTGTGTTCTGGACTTGGTGAAATGTATTAAGCGACTTCAGCAGACATAAAAAGAAGGTTTGAGCTTACCCACCTTCCTAAATACAAGCTCAGTGCATTTCAGGCACTCTTTTAAAACATATCAGATCAATTTCACAGGTAGGGGCTCAGCAAAATTGGATTTAAATGGGGTCTTAGGAGGAAGACCAAACCCACAACTACTGAGAGGGCTAAACAGAATAAAAACTATATTTATATAAGTTATACTGTATACAAATCTGAGTCACATTTCCATTTGAAATGAGATATTCAGGTAATTCACAACTCATCATTATCATCTTTGCTATTAGGAGTGTTCATTTCCTTTACCGTGTCTTATTCCTGACCTTGCAAAAGGCTTGTTTAGGCTATGGGGGATGTGATGCTGCAAATGTTGCGCAAGTGTATTCTACTCACTCATGAGGAAAATAGACACAGTTACAAATAACACATATTGAAATTACCTTGAAGGATATAGGATTAGGATTTCTGGAATCTTTTGTTGAAAGACAAGCTAGTACACATGCACACCGGGATATCGCAGACATCCCCAATATACAAAAAAAAGATTTTTTTCTCCAAATTGGAACAGAAAAAATATACTTCGAGAAATGCAAATTTATACAGCATACACTTGCAAACTTTCATATATGTAAAATTATGAATCAAAATGTTAGTTCACACCTGCTTGGATAACTGCTGTAAATCTCACCTATTCTATCTTGCAAACAAGAAAGTTGACACTTGAGGATTTTAAAGATTACAGGCAAGCTATTGTAAACAGTTAAGATTTGTATAACAAACAAAAACAAAGTCAGAAAAAGGCAATGGGCACAGAACATTTTTTCCTTCTGTTTATCAAGAGACGGTTTTCTCTTAAACACTGAAATGATGCTCTAATCTTTCATACACTTGGTATCAACTCAGTTCAAACTTCAGCTTCAAAGCACACACTTTCCAATTCAGGAGGGAACTGTTAACACAACAGATGCAGGATTACTGTATGACTTTCAAAAGGAAACAATTTATAGAAAACAAACATTGAAAGATAAGGTTTTTAGCTTTCAATTGTTTCAGACCCTGAGATCATCACTACTTTCTTTAATCCTTAAAACTTGTACATTTTAAACAATGATTTAATCACAAGTAAGTGTCATAAACAAAGATATGGCTTCCTCTGGCTGTAGAGGATGTACATATTAATACCGAATATGAGCAGGTAGCTCTAAACCTAAAGTGAAACTCGAGATGTTGAATGGTGCCCAGAGAGAGAGGAGAGAACAGGAGGAGGAGAGCACAGTGAGTCTCTGTGATTTAAGTTAAAGAGAGATGGCACAGAGCAACAGACGCCACCTTAAAGCAAAGTAGATATGAACTGTCAAATCACAAGAATTCTGAGACAGAGGAGTTTACAGCCTGAAACAACACAGCCAACACCTTTAATTCTGTCACTTTCCTTGTATCTCTTACTATTTCACACCACTCTAGCTGCTGGAATTCTGACAACTTGCACTTTCAACAACACACAAGGAACTTAAGTAAATAAATGAATCCTTCTTTTTCCTAATCGGGCATACATTTTACTAGGGACCTACAAAAAGAAGAATCCTTTCACCATAATTGGCCTATTAATTATAAACAAATATTTTTAAAATCACTTCCATACGTCGCTGAAAGCATTACCTCCAAAACACTGCTGTTCTCTTTAAAGCTGTACTCAAAGCTTTTGGCAAATTAAGATGTAGGTGTGTAAAAAAATCTTCTTTACCTGATTTTTTTTTTAAAAGATATCTGTGGTTCAGCTTATACTCAGTATTCTTGGTGTGAGGGATTTCGAGTGAAAAAGGTGTTTTCTGAGATATATTTTTAATTTCCTGTTTCTGACCAATTGAGTAAGCGTGCAAACCAGTGATGCTGATTTGCAGATCTATCCCAGTGTAATAATTAATGCTACATTCCTGTTAGCCGCTGACGACTCTCAAAAATCACCACCCCTAGTGGCTCTCCACGGTCAACCGTACTGACAGGTGTCATGAGTGTGGAGGACACGGAGAGACAAAATATGGCAGCATCTACAGTGCTTGTCGCTGTCTGCTGGTTAAAAATAATGCCGGCTTGAATCTGAGACGGCATCACGTCTTCAGATAAGAGCAGAGTATACTGAGAAGCAATGGATGCCCCAATATTTCAGATCTTCAGCTTTGAAAGCAAGCACCAAGTACGTATCCATGACTGTCTAAAGTATATAAGGGGAGTGTATAAGGTCCTGGGCTTGGAACTAGAAGGTCAAGCACTGAAGTCCCAGGTGAAACGGTGCTGTTGTACCCTTGAGGACGGAAATTCGCCTGAATGGCTCTGGGTGCAAATAGAAAAAAAAAACATCAACCAAATAAACTAGAAGACATTGAATTTGAATACTAATTACAATGCCGACAGTTTCGGGGGGCTGAACTTCCTTGGACTGTACACAGCACGTGTTTGACTTACTCTGTAGAGAGCCGCTCTCCCACATGCAGGGTTCAAACTGCCAGAGCAGAGAACTCTTGTGGCATGCAGCACCACCTCTCCTAGTGAAAGTGTGTGCACAAAGAGTTAACCAGTTTCACTGGCATTAGTGCATGGGTTAATATCACGCCTGCCTGGTAAAGCATTATCCCTGCACCTCACTGAACAAAAGGCTCCTTTTGCAAACAGACTCCTACTTTCCCCAGTGTCCAAAGGTGTTTGCTGAAGTAAATCTGCCTAAATCCCTCCACAGCTTGGGGAGGGGGGGGGGAAGGTGTACAGATAATCCCCTTTCTTACAAAAAGTTCTGGGAAAAAAATCTGGAATTCATATCACATGATTCATTTAAAGTTGTAGCATCCCCTTTCTGGGCTTTTTAAGGATTTGCATAAATGATTCTGACTGATTTAAAAAAAGAGGTGAAAGAAATTGGACACAATGAAGATATCTGACAAATCAACTTGAAAGAGCAAGTGTTTGTTTGTTGTTACAAAATGTAAAAATGGATTTAGTGAAGAAATCCTGATAGTAAAGATTATATTAGATTTGTAGTAAACTGAGAGAACTGATCTAAGGATCTGAGACATCAATAAACACTGAGCAGTACCTTTAAGTTGAAATTTCAAAAGATCTTAAAAACCATTATATATGCCTATCATTATGCAGTAAAACAATATATTTTATTGATAACTCAGAAAGATAATTATTAGTTGTAACATTTAAAGAATAACATGGAAAAAAAACAAAAATAATTGTATGACAGCAAAAAGCACTGAAATATGCACATGTATAATATTTGCTTGCAAATTTAATGGATATATCAGCCAAATGGTCTTTAGTATATCAAGTATCAGGTAATAATAATTATTATTACCTGAAAGATCGTGGGCTAATCCCTGACCGCAAACAACATGCCAGGCTGAAATGCAACGCAATTTCAAGAAGGAACAAAAAAATGATCAGAAAGAAAGAATACAGCCTGATCAAATTCTACCCGAGGAACGGACACATTAAAGTTGGCTCCCCATTATTTCTCAAAATTACAAACACAATCGCAGACACATACACCTGCTCCTAACTATTATGGACTTTTCAAAGTAGAATCTGATCCCTCTCAGACACTTTTTTTCTCAAGTGTTAGAGTGAGTGGCCATGAATAGTACAGGCATGCCATCTTGTAACACTATCTGCCTGTCAGGAGAGCCAAGCCCGGGTAGGGTATAAACTATATAAGGCTTGTAACCAGGGGAGGCCCAACAAACAGCCACAAACACCTAAGTTATTTTGCTCACCACCCACCCTTCTGCTTTTTTTTTGCTCCTCTCGCTCTCCTTTTTTTTCTTTTCATCTCGGCTTTCTGATGCTGAATGCAAATGTAGCCTGCTGGCGGTGAAAGGGCTGAATTGTGATTAAGAAGAAGAAGAGCTCCTTTCTTTGTTCTCCCCTCGGGGGATGTTTACTGGGAGAGACACGGCGGATCAGATATGAAAGGCATTCAGGTCAGCATTGATGTGAGCGAAAGTGAAATCATACCTAAGGCATTCCAAAGACCATGGTGTCAGGGGTTCAGCTAACGGTGCCTCTGCTGTGTGTGTTCTCCCCGTTAGGCGAAAATATCTTCACAGGCAAGGCAACAAAAAAAAAAAAACCTCACAACAAATTTTTTAAAAAAGTTTTCTATTTGCTTCCAACTGTAGAAGGAATAATATCTTTTTTCTGTCTGCTATCCTACATGACTTGCCTGATCGGGTTGTTGCAGTGTGACGATCTTTGTCTAATTACAGCTCCACAAGAACAGACACATGGTGCTCTGTTTCATATGGTACATAACAGGTAGCACACCGTGGTTTAATTTCAATTGGTTTGTTTAATCAATGGACTTTTAAAAAAAATGAACAGTCTAGTATGCTTTATTGTATTATTTGTCCTCAGTTTTCCCTCTCAAAAGCTTTGAGCTCACCAAATCTTTTTTTATATAAGTTTTTAGCATATCTACAGCGAACAATTCCCTCGTTTTACCATTAATTTAGGAGTGTGTCATTTTGCAAGACTCTTACTTTCTCAGCTTTTAAGGCATACAGTCTAACTCTTATCACTGTGACACTGAACTTCTAATTATACATAAAAAATGTTGGCACGTTTCTTAAATAAGTCTTATTAAATGCATACTAGCCATCCCTGCCAATATTAGATTACAGAAATATGAAAACATTGGGGATAGGTTTTATTTTGAAGTTCCTTAAAAAACGAATTCAATTGTAATCAAAGTATTTAACAGCATCTAACTAGAAACCTAGAATTTACATATTAGATGAACAGCCATTCTTAAAGTGAAATCAAGCTTTTAAACACATTTGCACCTACAACCATAGATCCTAAAACTGATCCTCAAGTTTCTGCTCACTGGCCAAGTGACAAATCTGGGAAGTAATGAGTTAAAAATCCTTCGCTGCAATACAAAACATACAAAATACCTCTCTGAGGTATGAAATATGTATAATCCTGATGAGTACTTTTACGTACACAAGAAAAATTCATTATGCTGTAACATTTAAGGCAATAATTGCTGTGTATAGCTTCTAGAGGTTTAACTGTATAAACAGGAGTGATTAGTTGAAGGCTTATGTTCATATGTATTATTCTGAAAAAGAACTCTCAGCAGAACACAATATGACTCCATATTTACTGGTCTGAACGATACAGAAACAAAACGAGCATCACAGGGAAACATGACTCTCCAAGATGAACATATTGTGTTTTATGAAACTAAAAAAAAAACACTACAAAGTGTGTACAAAATACGCAGGAGCTAAGCTTTCCTTTTGACAACCAGAAATAAATGCAATATATAATTGTATATCTTTATAATCACAAAATAGTGGCATGTTGTCAAAGTCACCAAATGCCATCACGAGTCTAATAAAAACACTCAGAATTATGCATTTGCTTCTAAGCAGTGGATTAATAAAATCTAGTTTGCACTGAGGCATCTGACCACCTCCACCAAACTGCCATTCCAAATACTGTGGCATCCTGTTTGACAGAGATTATTTCTTGCTGGCTCATAAGATCTGCAGTAATTATTTCACTTGCTTAAACAAAATAATCCTTTTCTAAACAGTAATGCACAGCAAACCTCCCTACCCATTTTTTCAAGCCAAAAAAAGGTAACTGCTTTGGCCGCCCAGACAATTGCACCCTTGTGGGAATGGTGCAGTGAATGGTACAGTGGACACCCCAGCACTATTGACGTTATAAACATGTAAATGAAACACATTAGGACTGACAATCAATTGTCTGCGAGCCCTGCAAACTTGCTCTCCTTTTTCCTGTGACAGCAGCAAAATACTGCCTACCTTGGGAAGAGAATTTCATGAAAAAAGGGTGAGAGGGGAGCCTTTTTTAACTAGGGAGCAAATGCACCTTAAAAGCAAATGAATAATAGAGATGGACAAAATGTTTAGACTGGAAGGAATCTGCCATTGTTTGGGTTGAAAGCAGGGCTGCAGCAAAAGAATTAGTAGGCCCCCTTTATACCTTTAGCATGAATGCTCAAGGCTTTTATAATCATGCTCACAGTATTGTATTAAACTCTTGGAGCCAGAGAGAAGCTGGTTTTTACCTTAAATTATGTAATCAATATATTCTAGTGGGAACATCTATTATTGAATGGCTTTCTGTTGATTGAAAATGAATAGCTCTTTGTGTAACAGGAAATCTCAAAAAACGTGTATTGTACCGGGAACTTTACAGAAACTTAACAAACAAGATTACAGCATATACATTCTGAGGACAGGCTGCAAACTGAAATACGGTATCTGTGTATTGTGTACAGACCATGGGTTTTTGACACAGAAAACCAAATCAATTAAATAATGGAAATGGTCCTCCACACTTTCACATGATACACTCAAGAAATCGTGATACAGCATGCAACACTGCACCCTTCTAGATAAGTAATAAGCTAGTTTATATATATATTACATGCACATACATGTCACATAGATGAAAAAGAGTCAATTATTAAACCTATTTGTCTCCACCGAGAGGAAAGCATTTGGTAGTAAATTTACAGTAGGGAATTTTCGTAAAAACAAAAAATATCCTTCCCCGTAAATGAATTATTTTCAATTGTGCTGAGTGTCTTGAAGGCTCTGGGTTCGGAGAGCACTTTAACAGCTGTACTTACAAATAGCCAAGCAAACCCTCACAGCTGGATGTGACTTTGCAACACCTGGAGGGGTGGAAAACTGCAACAGAATTGCAGGGCTGCTAATATCATGTTCCCTGGAACTGCCAGTGACCTTTCATTTCGGGTTTTGTTTTTTAGAAGATGGTGGGTGCATTTGTCTTTTTTTTAAAAAAAAAAGAGGCAAAACAGTAGTAAAGTGAGAAGTAAGATTTAACTGGCGTGCACTTCGGAGGAGAAAAAATAAATCCGGTGTTTGCATTACAGGGGCATAAACTATTTAAAAGTTATCAATTAGAGTTGTTCAGGTTCGAAAGGGTTAAATTCCAAGAAGGGATATACACCACTTCCACAGATTGATCAACAAACTGTTACTTTCTTAAACCAAACTTGTTGAAGACCGTACTGCTTCTTCAAACAAACGCACAAAAAATTGATGTCACGAAATAAACACTCTTTTATTTCTGATACCAGATGTAAGCGAGAGTTGCCGTTTAAATATGACGCCACGCTACTTGGCATTATGATTTATTTGTGTTCGGATTATTATATTTAAGGAATACTTTCAAAAGACGCGGACAGAAACAGTATTTGTTTATCTATTTATTTTACAGAAAAGACCATGCACTCAGGAACCCTTTGATAAAATAACGGGGAGTTTTTTTTTTAGTGAAAGTGTTACAAAGTTACAAAGTGAGTCAGGCGACTCCAGATCATCTGACTTAACCCTTTGAAATTGACAGGCACAACACAATCCCGATGATTTCAACAATGATGTTTATCACTGTTTATATGCGATACTCCCCTGAAATATTCCTCTTTCACAGCTCATTTTATTTAATCCAGATTCTCGGATCGCTTCTTAATACAGTCAGAAAAAAAATCTTTTTTATTGTACCCTCTTGATTGAGTATATTTTTGGCAATTTGTATTACACAGCCCTGAAGTACTTCGACTTCAAGACTCCATATTGTGTTTTTTAACAAAGTTCTAAAAGAAAACAAATGTTTATTCTGTTAATCAAAAGGTTCGCTCACTTTTTTTGTTTCACGTATGGTTTCCAGCTTTTTTCTCTTCACCTTTCTCTGTTGTGTGATTTTTTTTTTCAATTCAAGGAATTTCTGTATCCCTCTGATAAGCATCATCATATTTAGTGTTATCAGCGTAGACACAAGCTCAGCTCTGACATGTTTTCCATGAATCCAGAGGAGAAGAAAAATCCACTCAGCTCAGATAAATCCAAGCCATTCCCAAAGGAGAAGCTATTGGACGCATCGCATGACAAGAGAGAAAATTTAAAAAGAAACACATTGTTTACTAACCACAGTAGAATTATTAACTAGAGTTACTTTATCCGTTAATTGTATTTAAAACATTAAAGTGAATAAAAGTAGAAAGTATACAGGATATACGAGATATTCCGATGTAACCTTAAAGCTTTTCTGATTTACACCTTGTTTTCTGGACTTTAATTGTTGCAAGATGGATAGCCTTTTACTTCCAGTATAAATGGTATCTCTACACAATAAATGGTATTTTAATATCATTTAGCTCAGATGAGTTGGGGAAATATATATGGTTAGTGTGAAACGATGCGTCCTAGCCAGAAAATCCACACAACGTTTACGTTTAAAAACGCTATGAACATCCTTACTAATGATCATTAATAAAGCACCGTAAAACAGCCGCGATTCGTTTATTCAATCTGAATCTGAGCTTTTTTTCTAAGAGGTGCTCTGTACTGTGGAAAGGGAGCTGGTCCACTCAAGCTTTTGTTACTCAGTAGATCAGCAACGTGCTTCCAGCTACTTGTAAGCAGAAAAGACCCTCAACTACTGACATTGATTTTAGAAAATCGATACCCACCATTTAATAAAGAAAAGAAGCTAAGCTTAAGAGGCGAATGGAAATATGACATTTAATTTCCCAGCGTAAAAAAAAAAATCACAAAAACAAGACAAAAAAAATCTGATCAATGCGATCCCCCTGACTAGTGTCATCTCAAGAGGACAAAACAACGAAAATATTTTTTTTAAACCCTGGTATCAGTTCAGCCTACACAATCGCAACGGTTTGTTGGACGCAGTTTACAGTGTTTTGCTAAAATGCTCGGCACAGGCAAAGACACACAAAAGCAGAGCTGGGGACGAGCGAACTGCTTTTCTAAAATTCCTCAGTCACTCCCCCATATGGATCAAAAACTCCAGTACATAACACCGCTCCCCAAAACGGCAACAAACAGGGAGATTAAATGATAGGAAGTCTCCCTTCGTTTTTACACAAAATGCGTTTTGGCAAAATGCTCAATATAAAGAAATAAGCAGAGAAACATCACTGCACCTTCGTGTACAGCGTGCAAAGCTGCAAGTCGTAGCTTACTAGTTATCACATTTAGCGGTTACTCTGTATATATCTGTATTATATATTTATACAAACATAGGCCTATACATGTAAACTTCAGTCAACGGACATTTCGTTGTTTTTTTTCTGCACGATCAGATAAAGTGCTTGTCGTGTCGACCATCAGAATACAGGCTATTTCCGAGTTAAGGAGGAACTTTATCGCAAAGCTTCAGACCAAAAAAAAATGTTAGAATGTTAGAAGAGGAGAGAAAGCGAACGAAAAGAAAAGTAGTTGCCTTAAAAAAATGAATGGTAGCGATCCTGTCTGGATCGCTAAACCGAACCCAGGGGTGGTGTGTGAGAAACAATGACCCGTAGGTAGTCCTACTGGACCAGCGACCGCAGTCCGGTCCGAGTGAGGCGGACCGCAGGCTACCGACAGAACCCGACCTGTGGACCAGGCGACTCCACAGGTACTTCAACTTCGCAGACAAGTTTCAGTGACACACGCAGAAGTCACATAACGGTTTTCTACCTAGTGGGAATAGACTGCCAAGCAGACCGTTATACTTTCAAGTCCCACAAACTTTCTAGCATTCCTCTTTCCCCCCACACCGTGTCAGTCTCTTTAAAAAAAAACTCCGCTATTTAAACTTCAGTTCCGAAGACTGTCTGCAAAGATATCCGCCAAGCCAGAACAGAAACGGATAATGACAGTAGAACAGTCCTGGGTTGCTGCACTACACGAACCCCTTTTAACAGTTTCCCTGTGACTGCCCTCAACTCCCATTGAAACGTGAAGAAAATACAACAGGCGATCCCCCTTCAACCACTGCGAACGTCCTGTAAGCCAGTGAAGGTTTAGTTTTTTTTTCAAACACAGATTCAAAAGACAGAGTTTTTTTTTCTTTTCTTCTTTTTTTTTTCTTACCGTTTTTCCTTCTTGGGTTGGCTTGTTTTCGCCTCTTACACCTGGGGCCATCCGCCATGATCTGCTGCTTCATTGATAAGAGTAGATCAGACTGCAGTTCGCATGGACTCGACTCCCTGAATCAGCAGCACGCAGGCTCAATATCTGACAACCAAACACACAGCAACAATGTGGGCACTGGGAGATCCCATTTAAATACAGGGCGCCAAATGTAACAGAAGAATATCATTATTAATAATATCATTAATGACAGTAACGCCCGAATATTATATCCAGGAAGGTATATATGTAAATTTGACTATCTTTACTTGATCTTTCTTGAAACTGATCAGATGGAACATTTAAGTAGAGAGAGCACAGACGCGAGAGAAGAGAGAGAGGCAGAAGGAGAGAGAGTATTGCACCTTCAAGATGACTCATAATTCACAATGACTGCCTATGGGGGAATGCTGTTTTACACTATTTAATTTAAATGCTAGGCGTCTTTTGGTCTTTTAATCTGAGTTTGATAAACACAACTGTATTTTTTTCGTCTGTGCACGTAGGTAACTTTTTTACGTGCTTCTCAGAATGATCAAAACTAGCTGAACTCAAGTAGGCACAGTTACTGTCGCCGTTTTCTTTTATTTGGTTTCCTGAGGATGAAACTGGCGTTTCTTTTCCACTTTTGGGGGCGACAGCTCTTCCAGAAAATATTTTGCTGTTATTATATTGAGGACTACTCAGCAGCTCAGCATGGCCTCGTTTCACGTAAGGAATGACAAATTCCATTGTTACGTGTCAATAAAAAAGTAAAATAAATCAGAATTGATAGCTTTTAGGGGAAATTTGGAATTGTGCTTATGATGAGAGGTTGTTTGATAGGAGATGCAACAGCAGCTTTAGGAGAGTGGCTGAGGGATTAGTACAAACACATGGCAGTAAAAGATGTTTAAAACACCGAAACTTAACCCCTTTTCCTCCAAGCCAAAAACCACACTGCACGAAATAAAAAAAACTGTATGAAAGATATTTCATACAGACGCTCAGACTTCAAATCACAGATAAAAAATAAGTTTATACGTGCATGCAATACTTTCATCGATGCTGTTACTAAGGAAAGAAGGACGGAAAGCTAGTGGATGAATGAGGCACTAAAATGAGTTTAATTTCACGACATAAGTAGCTCTCAAAAATCAATTTATGCATATATATTTCCCTACACATTCCGTGACATGCACTAAAACTTCTCACAGCTCAGGCAATTCTTACATTTGAAGCAAGCAAAAAGAAAAAAAAAAACTTTCTACATGCCGCTACCAGCCTCCCAGTTTTCATTCAGTATCATGCAAATTGATAAATCAAAAAGAACACAGAAAACGACTAGCAAACGTGAAGCTCTTTAAATGCCGGTTATTTCCAATGCTCATAATATTGGCTGGACTTGCTGGATATTGTTGTTTTACAACGAGAAACGAACCATGACAGGAAAAACAAACAAGAACGCTAAGACCCATCAAAACACACACTTACAAATCTGATGCCCTTCAATGGTACACAGTAGAATGGAATCTGAAAATATTAAGTAAAAATGACCCAAATCCCAAATCTCATAAAGTAGAATTTTGTCGAACATGACAAAAGTATGTATTTTCATATATTTAAATGAATACATTAACATTTATCACATGCCCTGATAGGCGTGTTATTTAAACAGGTATCTTGACAGAAAGATACTGAAATTAAACTTGTCTAGTTTAAACTGTGCTATCTGCATTTATAGAAAACGCATTTTAAACGGAAAAAAAACAGAAAGCAAATCACAATAAAAAAAAGCAATGCATGTTGTTAAAATCCGTCTGTAGAAGTTACTTAAGTAGATATTAAAATGAGGAAAGTCGGAGTCTGATTTTGGTTAGAAATAGACAAATCTGACGAATGAAATAAGCACAAACATAAAAATAATACACATATGAAAGTATGCAATGCAGTCCCAATCATTAGGCAGTTTCTTTCGTTGTGCAATACACACCTTTTTTACCTGTACAGACAGGTAGACAAACTTTAATGGGGGGAAAAAAGCTTCGTATAAAACTAAAATCCACCAAAACCCATGCGAGACTAGCTCTATAAAATGATTACCTTATCTAGGGAAAAAGAGCTTTAAAAATCACACCTACCTGGTATATATTTGCGTGAGTGTCTTTTCAAACAGTTCGGCGGGGGAAAACAGAATGGAGAAATAGTAATTTGGAGAAACGAAGATCCTTGCGAAACAGTTATAAGCCTTGGAAAGAGTTGGAGGAAGGACCGTTATTCCTGCTGGGCAGGTTAGGACTGATCTCTTTCAGCCACTCCAGGAAACAAACCTGGGGACGGACTGACGTGTTACGCCTCTTCTAATGACATTTTTTTCTTTTTCTTTTCTGTAATACAGAGGAGAGACCCTGAAACACACGCCACCTATCTTCACGGGGAGGGATAATTGAGGAGAACCAAACGTGAGCATCTTCTGGAAAACGTGATCAAGTTTTTTTTTGGTATGATCTGGGAGAAACGAGCTGAGTCGGATTACCTTGCAAGTCAAGCAAGAATAATATTTGAAGAAAGTTGAAACACCCCCATCCAGCCCCCAGCCTCCACAACCATCACGACAAAGGGATCTAACGGAAATTATGTTGTAGCAACTAGCTGACCCTTACAAACCCCAGGATCAACAAACAGAACGCCGAAATATCTTGTTACTTGCAAGTGAGCATCCGAAGTTCAGTCTGTGCTCAACTGCTGTCTGCAGATGCCTGTGTGTTCTTACTTACTCCCATTCCGTTATCTGCCCGGCTTCATTCATTTAATATTGCAGGATTAAAACAGCATAACTAGCGCAAATTTAGAAAGCTTTACCTCGTTGTTAAAGTCGGTTAAGGTGGATATGTCTATTTAGGATTGTGATTTTGCAAGTTTTGCCACTGTTGCTAAATTAATGTTTTTATAACAACTTGCACCACTAACGGCAGAGTTATAGCGCATATATTAAATATAATACATATTATATATTTAAACAACAACGGGGTAATAGCATTTAGTAGTAAAAGTGCTGCTTTACAAAGTAAAACTAGTTTTGTTAGGGACAAATCAAGCTGGGGCGAGGTATGAAATGTGAAAAGTATCGTTTAACGGTAAAAAGTTAAAACAGGTTAGAAAAAGAACAAAATTATTTGCTGTAGTTTTTTTATTATTATTATTGTATGGTTGCTAAAAACAGAAACTGGCGTGTGTTTTAGCCCTTTTCTTGTGCCAGAGATGCGGTTTATTGAGTTTAAGGGGTGTGGTTGTTATTTTCATTGATTTTTTTCTTCACTTATTTATTCGGTGTGTAAAGCTATTTCCATTTTCTGTATACCAACACAGGCAGGAAAGGAAGCTCCACCTTTGAAACGCCGTGATTGGTTATGTAAATAATATATTTTTCTCCTCTATCTTTATGCAGTTATCTACTGTATGGGTAATTAAATCATCAATCAAGGGGCAGGGCTATTTGATGCCTTTGTTCAAAGCCAATCGGGTTTGAGAGAACTGGTAAGCACAGAGCAAAGCAAAGATGCTCAACATCTGGAATTCAGCAATTTACCAAAGGCTGCAGATTATTAACCAATTCTGAGCCCGGATCCCTAGGGAGGCATTCAATGGCAATATTTCTGAACCAATTCGATGTTTAACTTCAGTTATACAGTGTAACTATATGTTGTTGATATTATTATTCTTGTTATTATTATTCTAATTGTTATTATACTTTTTTCTTACTTACTGAAAAGGCTAAATTATGTAGAGATATTTTTTTATATTTAGTTTGCAGCGACCATCATCGTAAGGGTAATCCTGAGATTTAACAAAAGACCATCAATTCCCACAAACAATCTAAAGATACAGTAAGTATCATCATAACACGTATAGCTTCGCATTTACCGTTAAACTCGGTGCATTGAATGAGAGTTGTGTAGGGGACACATCGTTGAATTGAAATTCGGAGAAAATTATTTATGCGTTACTAACTTCTACTCTTATTGGTAAGTACCAAATATTTTAATTTAACGTGCATATGTAATTTACTGTCGTTCTTATCCAGCAGGTGTCTTGTATTCCAGAGTCTTCCCAGGCTTGGAGATGCCTATTTGTTTAATAATCTAAGATATGAGGACAGCAAAGAGCAAAAGTCAAGTTTAGCGTGATAACGTCATCGTACTTCAGCATTTTCACAAAGTTATACAAGTGTCAGGGACTACAGACCTAGAACAGCGCTGCGTCTACATCACAGTAGACTACATGAATTAAATTAATTTAATTGAACTGTTTTGATGTTAGGACGATGTGTGCTGAACATTATAAAGCTTGTAACTTTCTTTTGTCTAGATCATGTTCCGTTCGGATGCTGTACATGTAGCATCACTCTCGTTACTGGACATCTCTTAACCAAATATTCTATATATGCATGAAATTGGATTACAACCGCTACGGAACATATACTGTAGTGAGACCTTAAGGTTAATTTAATTTAAATGAGAATTTAACACTGTAGCATCATAAGTTACCTTTATTACAATGTTGCACGTCAGTGATTGATCGTGGCAATGGTTGCTTCCTCCTCTTAGAGCAATCACACAGCACCTTACAGGTACAGTACCTGCTACCTCAGATCGGGTGCTTATCCGAGATATTACCTCGGGCTCGGAACAATTTTTCCCATGAGGGATTTTTCTACCCAACAACAATGTAGCAGAAAAAGAACGAACAGAACGACATTCACTAGCACAAACAGTAAATCAAAACATTTCTAATTAGGTTTTCTTTTTCACCACTTGACTTGTTTGGACAGTAGCCTACGGTTACCGGAAGTTGTTTGTTAAAATAAAATTGATAATATAATATAACCAGTTCTAGGATTAATGTAACACAGAAAACATCAGCAACTACAACGATAAAGATAATTTTATTAAACAAAACGCAACACTGTTGGAGTCTGTCTTCATACACAATTCATACACAACTTTAATAAAACTTTTTTTGACTATAATAGATATTTTCCCACTCCGTATTTCTGTATACTAACAGTATCTGTTTTTTGTAACATAGCAGTTTCCTGTGGAAGTATTTGTATGTATCAGGAGATAGATATTGTGAATGAATCGTCACCTCCATCTCCACCTCCATCATGAGAAAAGAGTTTCTCATCCTTTTTGTCTAATAAACCAGCCTGTCCAATTCTGTTGTTGCTAAGGTAAGCAGCTCATTCCTTTTGCAAAATAAACTCATACCTTTAAATCATTATTACCAAAAAACTATATTCTTGTTGTGATATTCTAACTAAAAGCATAACCTATACAACACGAATACACTTATTTTGGTAATAATAGTATTATTACCTTATATTTGTATATACATTTTTGAGTGCATGTAAAAATTAAATAGTGTAATCTTTCTCACAGAAACAGAAAAATGTGACATTCATTCTTGAAAATTAAAATACTTTTTCCATTTTATTTCTGTCTGTATTAACATGAAACTAGTTTTGACTGATATTTATTTCTTCCCTTGTTGGTTGGTAGACGTGTGAGAGATTATTTTACTCCTCTCTCAAACCCACTCATTTTATTTATTAAAGATACATTTTTAAAAGCAGCAATAACATTAATCTTTTATCTTAAATAAAAATATAAATATGTTAAAATAATCTTAAAAACATAATTAAACCAATGAAATAACCAAAAAACTAAAACCTATGTCATTATTTAATAAATAGACATTTAATACCAAGGGTATTCACATATTTTTAAAGCTTTGTACTTTGAAATGCATTTATGAATTTATACATTGCACTTATACAGTACACAGACACTTTCATTTTGATACCCACATTTTTTAATTAAACAGAAAGGCTACAGTTTGAATAAACTCTGATTATTATTGTTTTCTGACAAATTGTAGCATCTTCTTGAGAACACACAAAAAGCAAATATGTTTATGAAACAGAATCCCCAGTGGAATTCTTCCAGTCAATTACAGTAGACTTATTCTGCTTATTTTGTCTGACAATACACAGCTGCATTTGGGTTAAAATCCTGTGAGCCCCAAATGTTGTCTTTAAGGTTTAAGGAAATGTAAAAAAATATCTACCTTAACAATATTGATTTTGACAACTATACATTTGCTATTAAATTATTATAATACAAAATGTATAGTTGTACCCCTATATGCAATTTAACTTTATATTATAGTTATATAGTAGTTATACCTTTATTTGGAAAATACTGGGTTTTGGAAAACATTTTATGTTTTCTTATGGACTCAGTGAAATATACTACACTCATTTACCTTTGATGAAATCAATCAATGAGAGAGGTGTAACTTCACAATTAGAGTCCTGGCCTAATATAAAAATTAGCTGGCACTAAACAAATAACCCTATATGGTACAAAGAGCAGTTCGGTCACATGCAAATGATCGAGGATCTGTTGAAGACATACCCCTCTGACTGATTTATGGCAACAGCAACCAAGAAATGTGCCAGTAATTAGCAGAATGGCTTTTAATTATAGAGTTTTCTGATATTGTTAGACAAAGAAATGATCATCTTTGGTTCAGAGATGCTGTACATTCTTCACAAATGGAAAATGTTGAACCTGATTTCTAATCAACATTTAAAAAAAAACCATACACCTGTAGAAAATGAATTTACGTTTGTAAATATTTTTACTATTGTAATGACAACTGTATCCTGTGGCTGAATAAACTTTCTACGTAGCCTTGGGCTGGGAAGGTTACTGTCTTTTATTCTGGGGGATTTGGAAGTATGTGATGTTTCTACATTCGATGCAAAATAGATAGTGGTGGAACAGGTGACACCCTCACCTGAAATCATCCCAAGCTTCCAGGACTGAGAAGACAACAGTGTTCATGTGCTGTCTTTTTATACAATATGTATCTAACAAGTCATATTAAAATGTTATTTATACATAATAATGCATTTAATATGGTGACATTTACCTGTCAGTCCATTAACATCCGATCATGCTATTTCATAGATTTCCTCCTAATCTACACTATCAATAACAATTTTATAAAAAACAATATCAGATCCATACATTAAGGCTGAAAACAGCATCACGTTCATCAGTGTGAACTTGCCTTCATGTCCGAATGTGGCACAAGACTGTGCACAGAGCACGGCTCGAGGAGCTGAAAGGTCTCTAAAGTGCAAACGGTATTGCCCCCCTGATACGCTTCTTCATCTGAGAAATGCTAGCAAGTGTCCCTCAGTGCGATTCTGATAACAGAGACCAAAATTCTGTGTTATACTGTGTGGTTTATAGAGAAGGTGACAAAACACAGCAAGATGGAACATGTGATAAATACTGGGCAGTCACAAGGAAATTTGAACAGTCCACTTTACCTTCATCAACATCCACGGCAGTAAAGAGCCCCTCATGTTGTCCGTTCTTCTTAAATCAGAATACTACTTTAGACATTCAGTTGATTAAAAGGGCCAGCTTAATAGCGGCTCTCCAAATGTGAAATTATTGATTTGTTTTTGGATGTCTAGTTGTAAAAATAGACATATAAGTCATTTAGATTATTATCGATATAAATCTACTCATATGTTTTTTTAAAGAAATGACCATTCTCTTAATTCTGTTTTCACTTTCATGAAGCTACAAGAAACATATCATATTCAGTATCTAATTCCTGACTGTGGAAAGGGGTCAGATCCCAGGTGGCCAAAAATTACCAGATTGGGAGAGGCTATTTGGGACTCAGAAAAACTAGCATTTTTTTATGTTTTGATGTTCTAGCTTTATGAACCATGCCCAGAAGGAAAGAACCAGAACACACATTCAATTAATGTTTGACATTGACAAAACTTTTTTTCTGTAGCACTGTGCTAAAGGTAAGCAGTAGAAAACAGAAAAACTTTCACTTAAGAAAGATGACTTATTGCTTCACAGAATTAATAATTGACGTGTTCTATGATGAATTATTAATCAAACATTTGAATAATTGTTGTATCTCTAATCTCTACACAGATTTGCATATCTGCCTTTTAATGTGTGCTGTTATATATGAATCTACATTCTCCTAGGACACAAAGATATAATTAATATAACTAACTTAACCCCTAAAATGATGCTTTCTGCCTAATATTTTTCAATGCCACGTGTATGGATGATTATCCTCATCCAGAGCCAAAGAACTCAGGTTTGTGCTTGAAATCTTTAATTCAGACTTTAATGTATTGATAACAGCCCCTAAATACACCTGGTGAGTTTGTTGTCAATGTGCATTTTTCCCTGAAGTCACTAGACACCTTTTCTACATATTGTGTAAGGTGTTTACTGTCATTATTAGATTCATTTTTATATGCTGCATTAATCTTCGGTTTGGGGTGATATTCTAATGATCAATGAAGCCTGAGCAAAGCCCACCTGGGAGGAATTCTGAGGTGTTTTCTCTGAGTGTTAGACCAAAATAAAGTACACAGGTGGAGATACGTTTGAAAACTCCAGGAGAAAAAACAATAATCGGAGAGCCCCTAACGACTTATAATAAACGACTTACAATAATAAAGAAAGTTGTGCTCTGTTTTTTTACTAAATAAAAACTGTTTCATACCTGCCTGCTGGGTCTAAGAATTCCACTGAAAAGTGAACTAACATGCTCAGTGCTGTTTTGAGCAAAAATATGAATTTCTCACTGCAACATGCAAGAACAATGTTAATTAATTAAACACAAAATGAACTACAACTTCATCAAAAGGTGGGGACTAAATATGAAGCATCTGCAAAAACTTTTGTGTTTTGTGTGTTGAGCTGCGTATTTATTATACTTAGCTGAGAAAGCATCCTCTGTAGTATCTGAGTGTTATGAATCAGCACTGTAGTCCATATTAAGTTTCAGTGCTTGAGATGAGGGACGCATCTTAAGCATTCAGCTAAAGTGAAAAGAGGCAGGTATCTCAAAAAATACAGTGAATCCTGGCACTTTGACAGAGAATCTCATAAAGAGAGGCCAGGACTTCAAAGAGCAGGGAAATGAGCTCTCTTCTTGCACTGCTTTCAGGGCAGCATGGGAGCTAGTGCTAGTACTGGCACAAAACAGATTGTTGGTAAATGTATATACTGTTGTTGAGAGCTCCCACGAATGGTTCCTAAAGCCAGTACTTGAATTTAAGAAAAAACAGCATTCAGGTGCGGGAGAGTCGTGGCCAGTCTGTGGTGTGTGGACATGATGATGATAATAACAATAATAATCATCATCATCATCCTTGCAACAACAGTGACACTTATTCCCACTTTTAAAAAGGGGAATGGTGTTTACCCCTTCCCTGAATTCCAGCACTGCCAAAATCAATAACACAGGATGATAGCATCAGTTTTCATCATACTCACTGCAAGCATCAGATCCACCAAACTGCAGCACTTAACGCGCCTGCTGCCCCTTAATATCTTTCTAAAATGACACATCTGTTTAAAATGAGAAGATAAATATTTAACCACTTACGTTTCTGTTAATGCACGGTACTAATGTAGACGCATCAGCACTGATGTAAACGCAAAGACAGAGTGGCTTTGGGTCTTGCAGGGTCCAGGATTAAGCCAAAGTGTGTTGCAGAAACTTCATGTTTCCAGGGATCTGTTCCACGGCAGAAGGCTTCACTCATCAGGAGCAAACCGGTTTATGAAAACTACTGCCTGATCTTGAATACAATTTCTTGATGTACTTGTAGATGAATGACTGGCACATTCGTAAACCACATTGATAACTGTTCCTCGATATTTAAAACAGCACTATACTTGGAATTGCTCATTATTTTGTGAAAGTAAAAACAAACAAACAAAAAACATCTACACACCTGAAGTGGCCTAGCAGCGGCATCATGCAAGAACTTAGACAAACCCACAAACTTCTTTTTTATTGCTCAGGTTAATGAAACAAGCTAATGTTATTCAATACAGGGCCATGGGGGAGCAGGAGCCTGTCCCAGCAGGCAATGGGCACAGGGCAGGATACTGAGACGGGATGCCAGTCCATGACAGGGCAGACAGGCACAGACACACACACGCACACCAGGGTCAGCCTTCCCAGAAGCCAATAAACCTACCAGTATGTCTTTGGACTACGGGGGAAAACTGCAGTACTTGGCGAAAAACCACGCAAACACTGGGAGAACATATGAACACCAAGCAGGAAACACCCCAGGTCCTGAATTTATCCCAGGGCCCCAGTGCAAACTCCTGTGCTATTGTGCCCTAGTATACATCAGCATCTCATCTCAAAATTCACTTTGTGGCAATGAATTTTTTTTTCAAACAGATTATTAGAATCTGACCTAACTGTGGGCCTTACAGGCTTACCTCTGCTTTTTAGCGTTGTGAAACGATGAAAGCTCATTAATATTCATTCCCACAATTCTTATCTATTGCCTAGCAAGAAATACTTTAAGTATATATATATATGCGAAGCAGAATTAGAAGTCCCTTTAGACAACGTCCTCTGTGTAACTTTGTGGAATTGGTCAGAACTAATTAATATTCACGTTCCCATACTTCCTATCTGTTTGCCTGTCCCGTGGGAGTTACTACCACTGGTATTTATGATAGATTACTCCAGAGGGGTCCCATTTTAAAGGGCCATTCTTAACTGTCAATGACCAGTGATCCAAATGTTCATATTTCTTTTTCAGTTAATAGATAAGAGAAGTTAGTAGAAGTCTAAACTGTTAATAGACAGCATTAATAAAAAGGTGATAAAAAGCTCATTGTCTATAATCAAGAACCAAACTGCAAACAAAAGGAATGTATTGCTTTATTGTTTTCATCAAGTCAATGAAGAGTAAAAGCAGTGTGTGTATTAACACATTTATAAAGTGGGCGGTACCAGTTATTAAAAACTTAGAGCAGCTTTTAAAATACAGTACTAGCCAGTCCTCTGTGATCTATACTGTACTCACTATTTTCACAGATGAACACCTACACAGTTCCTTTTCTCCCGAGTCTGGTTAAGTCCGTGTGGTTTTTGCTAGACCAAAGGCTGAGGTCAGGGGAAGCACTCCTCATAATAGCAGCAGTTAACCATCTTATGTGTGATTTGGCAATGACAGTACATTTGACCATAAGTAATTATGCTTGTTTCTAATTTGACTGTATTTTTAAATAAAACTAGCCATATGTTCAGCAATCTATTCGGGCTGTGAAAAGACTTTTATGATAGACAATTTTGTTTGCTATCCGAAAAACCTTTAAAAACGTAATTAAAATTGATCTTGCCACAAAGCAGAAACAAACACACAAAAATACAAAATAAATTTGGTAAGAAAGTAATTAGCGTACTTCACTGTTTTTACAGTCCAGAGTATCTCAGGTAAAAGATAATTACATGTATAATACTGTCAGGGAAGCAATATAGGCAATTATCCAAGAGCTTTGTTCCAAGAGCAGATATATCACGTACACTAAGGTTTTTCTTCAAAAAAAAGAACAGGAATGTATCTGAGGTAAGCACTTAGTTTTCATGTAAACCGCAGGATTTCAACATGAACTGAAATCGCCTGTACTAATACATAGCTTAAAAAAATTGTAGTTGGACTATTTCCATCAGTAAGAGCATTGTTAAAGAATCACACTGCATTGTCAGTCTGAGTGAGACATGATTCCAATCATGATCTGCCTTGTCAAGATTTCTAAGAAGTATGCCAACACACCAGCAGCTTTTAAGTGCTTAAGATCCCATTTAGCCCTACAGCTGTTTATGCTTCTTCTCTTATAATATGTAATAAAAGAGTTCCGATGAATATATGCCATTAAAGATATGAAACAAATTACTATTGTAATAATTTTCCACACTCAATATTCCTCTACAGTGGTGCCCTTCCACCTCTCGCTTTCAGTCTTTTCTGTAGTATCCTAAACAGAGAGAAATTGAAGGGAGCTGATTCTGCTTTGATCCCTATGCTTGTTGTCAAAGCGCCTGGGATTGAAGAGACTGTTGGCTACAATTGACTGCGACAATTAGGAGATGATCAGAGCCCTAGAGTGGAGCACTTAAAGGGTAATTTACATGTCAGTTTGTCGAATAAAAAAAAAAAGATATTCAGCTCAGATTTTTTTATTTCTCTCTGCCTTGTAAACTGTAATTTGTCCTTTGCTAAGAAAAACCTGGCAGAGGAGTTAGGATGCCCATTACCATTTGAAAAGAAGCAATCATGAGGCCACTGCTGAGCCTATTGTCCACTGAAAATGCTGATTTGCAGCCAGTGAGTAAAATGAAACCTTGTGCAGAGGTAACTCCCCCTGCAGTGGTCTTTTGGAGTTTGTGTTTTATTCTATACCTTAAACCCTACATTTGCCATCATTATAACCTTGTTTTACTGCCAGTGAAGACCTCTTGCACTGGGTAACCTAAGAAATGCAGGAGAGAGAGGAGGGTGGCCGAATATAAGCTAACAGCAGGTTGATAGGATAATACTAGTCATCTGTTGCCCTGTATCATTTCCCTTCTGCCTCCCTTCCCCCTGCCACCTCATTTTCCCTGCCTTGTCACCTCTGGAGCTATTTGTCTGTCCTTTTTGCTTCTTTGCTAGTTGTCTGCTCGGTAGGACAATGCACATCCCCAGAATTCTTCGTCTGCACAAGAGTGCATGTGGACGTGCGTGGGGAACTGCCTTTTGTCTGGTGAGAAAGCCAACTTCTGCTACACTTTACCCTCCCTCACAATCACTCAGTTTCCTACCATAAATGAACTAATCCAGCTTTTGCTGTCAACATAAACATATCCCTAATCTAAATCTGTATAATGCCCATGTAAGTGGAAATGAGTGGAATGAGTAATAGCCAGAATTAACTAATCCTGGGAAATTAACATTGATTAATCACACGTTCTGAAAATAAAACCAACTTGAATTTAAATACCGAAGAGAGGTAAAACTGTCTGATTCAACACAGAAAGCTAAGTGTTTTTTTTTTTCATTTTCACTTTTGTTTCACGTTTAAATTGATTTCTTTTAATTCAGACATCTAAGCATATAAAAACATCCTTTCAAAAGTTTTTTAAAATGTTTCAGTTTCATTAACTGACTAATGCATGATTGTTTCACCTATAAATTTTGAAAGTTAAGAAAATATGTTTATTGACATTTAGGGGCACTTAATCTTTTTTAACGTCGAGTTTTAATTTTTAAGGTGGCCAAGCCGTAAGCAATAAAGAAATGAGGAATCAACATAATTTTTTCTGACGCATTAAATAAATGATTCATGCACCAATGTAAAGAGTTTCTTTTATAAAATTTCAAGCACATCAGATACAAAAGTTTTTCCAGAGTAAAAAGTAAATATTTACTTTTTCTACAGGAGGTATTATACATTTTTACAAATTTATTTTTACTCTATGAAGGTGGACACAAACCAAAATTTACCCTTTGATACATAAATATGTGAACCCTGAAAAGTGTTTATTGGACACAGATATTCTACAACAGTTGGTTGCCTAATCAAATTCTTGTGTATGCCTTTGTGCGTAGTTTTGTTGGTTTTAAAAGTTATCTCTTAAGAGACAAACCACTTCAAAGCTGCTCTGGGCTCAGAATGTTTTTCAAATGATTTGGGTTTCATACAAGCTATATGAATGTTGCCGCATGTGTATTCTAGAAACCTACATGCTGTTCACTTACACCGACACTTGGTCGTGTGCTCTCAGTCAGCCTTGAATGCAATTTCTCAGCAGCAAAGGTGAATAAATAAGGAGCAAAGCAGCTCAACATGGGGAAATAAAAGGAGATATTAAGGGCAAAGAGAATAATGGGAAAGGGAGCTGGGATGGATCTGGCTTAGTGCATTTCTTCAGGATAGAGGCAGTTGTAAATCTGGATCAAAATCAGGCACAGCAGGAGGTGTGTGTCTCCCAGGTAATGGTTAAATGACAAGCAGATGAGCCGTCATTGTATTGATTTAAGCATTTTGTTCCAGCCAGTCACAATTAATGTTGACTTGTTATTTTTTTCTTTTTTCTCAGCACAGGTGCTCTGGAAATACCAGGTCTTAAAAAATTCCAAAAAACCTGAGTTGCCTTTAGTTGTTTTTTTTTAAGGCTAAATGAAACCTATTTAAAAGCACCAATTAGTTTCCGAAAACTTTGGTTCAGCAGGCTTTGCCTGCTTATTGATGAAACAAAGTAAAAAACACAATAATGAATGTTTTGTTTTAAATCAGCACGTCAAAATTTCATTCTCACTCAAAGTCTGAGAGATTCATAAAATGCAGATATAAATAAAAAGGAAAAACGCTCTCTCAAAATGGTCAGGAAACAATGTTATAATATTTTTAATAACAGGAGGATTTTATTGAATAAACAAGGCTAACTGGAAAAAAGGAATGATTTCCCTCACTTTATATAAAATGTTATTGCTCTATAGTCAACAAGTTTTTGCATTAAAGATTTAATTATATTAAATACTGAAGATTATTACTGTTGTAATAACCAATAAAAAGCTATCATGAAGGGATAACATTTGAGTTTATTTAGGGCATTATTTGTCAAATAAATATATGATTTTATTAATATTGTATGATGTTGCTTAATATTGTAATTACTTTTAGATATTGTTAAGAGGAAAAATAGTTTATTTTGTATAATTAAATATTTATGGAAACTGTAACAGTTTGCTGTAATATGCTGCACATTACAATCGCTACAGTTTTTTTACAAAATATAGATTAAACCACTTCTTTGAAATCTTGAAACCGCATGAAACGGAATTAAAAATAAGAAAAACAGAACTGAATAAATTCCAAATAAGTGGCCTGGAGGATGAACCAGTGAAGTCTGTGCAAAGTTATGTCAAATCACATGTTCCCTGCTAGTAACTGCTACCAGCGGTATATTTTACTATATGTGAAAAGTATTGCAGGATATTCCCAACTACAGGGGCAACCTTACTATTGCCACTACACTGACTGTTCAAAGACCCACTCTGAGAGATCTGCTGAAGGATCGCAGTCATGATTTCATGCATTCGCACTGCTCAGTGGCTGATTCACTAGAGAATGGTCACTTTAATATCAGGGCCAGTGTCTGAAACATGAGGCTCCTGGCATCGTTAGCTTTATTGGAGTGCTTTCACCTGAGGCACAGTCAGATTAAGTTCATTGTTTCATTCAGCACTTGACCTTCTGGGGCCTCAAAACATGTGTAAGACTAAAAGGAAAGAATTCCTCCAGTTTGAGTCATTTTCTTGAAGAGTAGTCTCAGTACATTGCCCATGTAAGAAATTGCGGGCGTCCATGACGTTCAGCATGCAGATTCTCGTCACCTGGTGGCTGTACTGATTACTAAGAGCTGTTTGGAGCTCTTAAGAACAACCGAACAGAAAATCAAATAGCCAAGCGATAAAAAGTAAAGGCTTCTGTATGAGCAAGGCTTCTGCGTGAGTTTCTCACGCATCAGTGATAAAGATGTGTGTTATATCATCCAGTTTAAATGTCTGAATTTAATGGCAAAGGCAAGACTTTACTTTACCATTTGCCCCAGACAAGAAAACAGAACTTTACATAATACAGGCCTGTAAAGACTGTGTTGAATTTGCTGGAATTCATGTGACAATGGCAGGAAAAATATTTTTCAGGAAAACTACTGTGTAAAGTACAACTTGCAGTAAGTTTTTCCATGAATCCAGTAAGGGTAACTTGAGAACAGCTATTCGGTTTCTTAGATTGTATAATTAAAATATATTAAAAGTCAAACCCTAATGCATTTTAGTGTATAAGGAAATGTTCAGCTTTTTAAAAAAATGTTTTTCTCTGATAAGTTTTTAACACTTTGATGTTTCTCATTAAAGCATTATTTTCTATTTGTAAAAAGATCTTCTAATCCACAAGAGCTTCTGTATATACAAGTGAGTTTTAAATTGTATGGGATATCTTGTGTTTACATACTTTCATCTATCATAATTTGAGATCTTCTGTGCTAACCCGACTTACAAAAAAGGACTTTAACTAATAATGTTACCATGTCACATTGTGCTCCAAATTAATTAATAGAATAAAGTGCTTCTTGTGTTTCTTGCATAATATTCAAATACTGTGATATGCCACACAAAGTAAGTCATATGCATAAAACAAACTAAGTTTTTCTTTTAATAGCATTTAAAATTATTACATTTATTCTAAAAGTACTGCTAATTTGAGCACAAGGTACAGTATTTTGAGATAGATACATTTGCTTTACATTTTTTCTCAAGAAAGCATGGCGTCGCACCTTGAAACATAGCCCTTAATAGTGTCTTAGCCCCTTTCATCATCTGTTTAAATGTATATACAAAATAAAGCATCATGGGTTAGACAAACTAACCCTTTTTTCAGTCTGTTTAGCTCCATGCTAACAAATAGGTGTTTGTGTCACAAACAGTGTCACAGTAAATTTAGGCTTGATCTCCAGCCAGACACTGCATGGTCCACAGATCCTGGAGCTTATTGTCTAGGCTTGTTTTTTAAGGTGGAATGCTATTTATAATGACATATTTTTAGAAAGGTGGTTAGATTATTGTTCTTCTATTTTGCCTTTTTTACAGGAAATGCAGAGATATATTAAAACCATTTTCCTATTATAAAATTGACACGAGCTATTAATATTATTATTTTTTTACGATTATTTTGTAGTCATGTGGTTTACCATGTCATAAAGGAGTGCTTTAAAACAAATTGTCAAAAGAGCTTAACTCTTTAATCAGTCATTATTACTCTTCGAATGGCCACACCTGAAATACTCTCAAGAAATTAAAAATGAAATAAAGACTAAAATTTCTAGATTTTACTACTATAAAATAAAAAATCTGTTTTCAAAGTTTAACGTTCAAAATTCTTTTGTTACCTTCAATCCTACACATCTTTTATATGCCTAAGAAATGAAGAACGGAAAAGATTAAAATAGAAATTGATTTTTAATTACCCATTCTTTGAGAGAAATCTGGATAATTTCAGTAATTAACCTGCTTGCATTTATATGCTATTTTTTAATTACTGAAAGACAAGTTTGACATGACTGGAGCAGGTTTTATCCAGTTTCATATGTCGAAAACGACACATCTACCTTAACCTGGGAACGCTGCTGAAGCAGTTAGCTTGCACAGATCTAATCAAGTTATTTGGCTTTTTTTGGCCCCTCATTACAGAATTGTTTATCAATAGGTGCACCAAGTGTCAGTAGTTTTTCTCATCAAACAAGGTCTGACAAAGAGCTGCGGTGCCTGGGAAAGAGGCAGCTAGGTGAAACTAATGCCATAGATGTTTGATTCATCAGGGGCTTATTGTTAACAGGGACGTCTGATTGTAAAGGCTCAGTCAAGCAAAAGAGTGCAGAGTAATCAGTCGGATTTATAGTTTGCAGGGTTCAAAAAAATCAACGCAAACCTTTGGATCCAGCAGAAACAGATTCCCCTCCCTTTCACAGCCCTAACCTGGGACCTGCCAAATAAGGTCACTCTGTCTGAAGGTTTCCTGTCAGGTGATCGGAGATATTGCAGGATTATAGCCATATGGCATAGCCTATCATACCTTCTGACTTAAGATAACAAAGCCGAGCTTTGTACCAGGCCTTTTTTTTTTTTGCTCGTAGACACCAGTTTTATTTTTTATTGGACACCTCCGGCGAGAGAGAGAAGTAAAAATGACCGGAGGATGATAACACATGGCTACGCTGCTGTAGATGCCTCAAAGCTGGCTTTGTGTTTTCGAAATTCTCATAGACTGAGGAGCCTGCTCCTCCCTCCTGTTCCCATCCCCCCACAACTGTCAGTGCCCACCCCTCAAGCCCACCCCCCCATCTCAGTTTGTACCTTGCAAATTAGAGACGGCCTTATTCAGAACCAGATGTAGAGCTCCTAGAGAATGAGTGGTAAGCTGTTGTACTTTAAGCCTAATGGGAAGTTTTATATGCAAGGGCCTTGAACTGATTAGTATAATTCCCTCTTTAATACAGCTGTCCCTCCAGATTAAGGTAAACCAAATGTTGCAATCAGAGATTAGTGTACCTTGCCAGTTATTAACATCCCCGGTTGTTCAGTGAGCACGTCAGACTCTAATGCCATGCATTTATTCTGCCACTTCAACTCTGTAACTTGAACTTTTGCACCTGTCGGGGCATGCCTGTGCTTGGATGAGGCTGTTACAGAAAAGCTCAAGAATGTGTACCTGTGCACCTGTTTCATTTCGTCACGTCACGGGACTGTTTCAGTGTGCCAGCTCTGCCAGGTGGTTTAATGCCCCAAATCTCTTTTTCGACGCTTATCGTCTTTCTCTGCCCCTCGCATTTGGCTTCTCATTTTATTTGTTTTGTGACTTCTTATGAATTGTGTTATCTGGAAAAGAGTGAGGCATTTGTAGGCATGCAATAATGAAGCAACCAAATGGGGTATAGCCAGGCTTTACAAAACGAACCAGAAACTCCAGTGGCCTAGTTAGTACCAATGAAGTAATGAAATATGTTATGGCTACAAGTTTCATTTGTATACAGTTACTCCAAGCATTGTTATATGTGCAGCATTTTACTTTTGACATTCGAAGTGGTAAACTATCTGCCGAGCTCTGTGCTGATGTGACACCAGTCAGTCTGTTCTCTTAACATTTTGTAAAGACAAGTCACGTAGTAATCACTTTATAATTTGCAGGAAATCATGGTCAATGACATGCTACGGTGTGGTTCACAAAGGAATCTGACCCAAACAAACAGAAAATTAGAAACACAAGATTATTTCCTTATCAAGTGTGAAGTTCAGATACAGTTATTCATTAAACATCACACTTAGTCATTCCATCCACATTTATTTCACCTGAATAGAAGAGCATGAATTTTCACAGGCTAAAGGTTAATAACACTTGACTCAGGGCACACTACCATTGTCTGGATAGCATTAATTTTGAACAGAGCCCTTAAATGTAAATCCCATTACCCTAGCAAAGACTGCTTAAGCACAAGAACTAAAAACCTATTAGCCACAATGCAAAACTAGTTCATCATAGTAATTGCTTACGACTATGATGAGCTACCATAATGCTTGAAGGAACTTTACTATAGAAATATTTTTTCTTTGAAGCTATAGTGTTTGCACGAACACAACAAACTCAAAATAAGCATTGTTTATTTTTGATTAAAATATATTGATATGTACTTTGTACACAAGATACACATGAAACAGTTTTAATAACTGCTCAACAACAACAACAACAACAACAACAATAATAATAAATAATAATATATGGCCAAATCATAAAGTTACATGAAAAAGGTTTTGTATTTTAACAAAGAAGGAACTGGGCTCCAAAATGCACCTCAGGTAATCTGCTTAAATTGTAAGCCTTCACAGGGAGTCATGCCTATGAGTTAAGATTTAAGACTAAAGCTTAACATTTGCACCACTGCACTGTGGATGATTTCATTAAGGTTATACATTGGAGGTAACTGGAGATCTCACGCATGATGCAGTTTTATAATGTTCATTCCAATCTGATTCAATCCATTAGAAAAATAATGTGCACTGGAAAGGTATTTCAGGAAAATGCCCCATTTCGTTTTGTACAATGCTCAGACCTATTTAACAAATATGATTTCAAATCATACGCCATTTGTATAATAAGACTCACTACCCAGAACTGTCACATTCTCAGGGAAGTAGCTCTTGAAATAGGTAAATTGTGAGATTTACTTTACTAATGTAGCACACAAAAATGTGGGGGAAAGGAGTCTGCGTTGTTTCTGTATGAAACTTTGAAGACTGTTTTGTTAAATATTTTGTTGATTGTGTTATTTTCTATGAGCTGCACATGTGGTGTTTGTTTTATTAACATTCAGCTTTGCTCAGCTTACCACTGGCATTCAGATCATTCAGTAGACTGAAATCTTCATACATAGAGTATGTACGACTTCATATTGTTTCTTCTCACTAATTACGATCTGCATTATCATGAACACAACGTGCATCACAGCACAGGGGTTTACCATTTGTTCATTCCAAAGTACTTCTCTACTGATACAGAATCTCAGACAATCTATTGATGAGATGTGAAGAAATATTTTGAAGACTTTTGTCTTTTTTCTTTGTCTGTGACTTTCGCATAATTATGTCCCCCTAGGCACGAGCGCGCAAGGACAGACAAAAAAACCCTCCTCATGCACATCTACTGAGCCACATGGAATCTGCGCACGCAGGACAGCGCAGCGCAGCGAGTGAGTTAGTATTGTACCTAGCAGTTTTGAGCGTTAGGCTGCCAAGTTATTGCTAAATTTAAACAAACCAGTCCTTGGCAGCTCTTCTCAATTGTCATATTCACTTCAGGTTTTCAGATAAAGCAGGCTGGATGCTCAGTGAAATGACAGGCCTGACAGGGGGAAAGGGCGTGGGCTGGAGCTTGTGGTTGTGGAGAAGCTGTGTGTTCTGACCTGCCGTAGGTTGATATGGACAGGCTGCAGGGGGATTTTGCTTGTCATAGGGTCCCCAGGCATCGGAACAGAGTGACTGTATGTCCTGCTTTTTCCTGTTAGGATCCTGACACATGAAGCATTGATGAACTCAGCACAATGTTGAATAGGAGTATTTTGGCAGCTGAGACACAAGGGCTAAGCTGCAGGTCAGAGATAACACCAGCGCAGATCTCCTTATACACACAGCTCTGGTAGTGAGCATTCTTCCCTCCTGAGTGCAGGAAACAGGTCCTGTTAAATATGCTCACTTCTGTGCTTTTTTTTTGCCTTTTTTTTTTCTAAATGCAGTTTGACAGATTGGACTTTTCAGCTCTCTCCCCCACCCCCTAACCCTCTTGCAACTTGATTTCACCTCAGAAGTAGTCCTCAGGAAACAGGGCCTAATCTTGGTGAGGAAACGATAAGGTGATGCTTGATTTTCAATGGAAAGCAGGAGGATGTGACTGGCCAGTAACTGCACGCAAACCTGCGGGCTGTCAAACTCCCCTCCGCTCTTCCTCTCCCATCGCTGGAGCTGGAGGACCGGGCCGCGGGCCCGGCTGGAAGAATGCAAGGACAGTTAGCAGAGGGTCTAGCTCAGGAAGGAAGTGGAGAGAGAAGGTATGATAATAAAACAAAGTGCTCCTATCAGTGATAAAGGGACAACAAAATGTGAGACAACAGCTTAAGATCCTTAGTTATGTCTGAAACCTAAAAATGTCAGTTCAACGGTCTTAAAAATGTTAGGACAGCAATAAATACACACACACACCTGGTGTATTGGATGCAAATTTGTTTGTGTGTGTAAATATTCCCAATATCCCCACTATCATTAGTGATTTTGATAATTTGTTAATTTTAAGGGCATTAATTTGGACAAGTGAAAGCCACAAGTGTTTTCCTAGAGTTCCTCAAGAAGCAAGGATGATATAAACATGCATATAGACAAGGTCCCAGTTAGGACTGAATTAAGAAAATGCAAGGGGCACAGCACACATTGAGCCTTAAAGTGGTAAAGAAACTGGAAATGTATCCAGTTTCTTGGCACAGATAATTCAGGTACAGGGGCAACAAAATGTGCAAATTGCAATTGCATCATTTTTAAATTAGCTTTTTAATCTCTTTTACACTTTTTTTTAATATGAAACATAACAAAAAACAATATTTTATTAAGTTGGACATTTTAATGGTATTTCGGATATCTAAAGTAATCAGTTTAATCCATCATATTGTTTTTGGAATTTGAAACAAAGTTCACAATGTTACATGGTACTGATCGAATTAATTAGCAGTAATACTAGATAGTTAAACCAAGCAATGATATGTGTGTTTCTCTCTTTAAAAATATATACTTTGGTTTAAACAAAAAGATAGGGATACTTAGCAGTTACATCAGTAGAAATGCTAAAGTGTTGTTTGCTGAAATTGTGTACGTATTGCTTATATTAACTGCTTATACTGCTTATATTGCGTATACTACAATATTTTGTGGATTTAAGTGAATTGTAATGTGTAAATAAGAAAATAATGAGTCTAGACAATACTTTCCTTCTCCCTACGTATATTAAAAAAACAAATTGCAAAGAAAAAATACATCTTTGGAATTGAAACCTTTCAGTAAATTTGTGTATTTTATTATAGCGTGTTATGTATATATATATGCAAACATATTGCAAACTGGTGTCTGTAGTATGCTAAATCTCTGAAGACAGGTTTTTAAAATGATAAATTTAGGTGGTATCCATAGTGTATTTTGACTCCTCATGTCTTGGGAAGGATCAGAGCAGTATTTTTCATCACTTTCAACAGACATAGGCCTCTATAGTAACAGCAACAAAAAGGATAAGACTTGAACTCCCTGCCGAGAGAGGGCTTCCTGCCAGTTACAGAAATGAATGAAATCAGTGGGATTAGCAGTACCTGTAAAGGCCTGTCAGGTAGATTTACAGGGCACACTGATAAGTAAGCAGGAGGGATAAATGCGTCTGGATCCAGGCGGCAAGGCAGCTCTCTTCCACTCACTACCTTTAATATCTGTCTTGACTGTGAGTCTGCTGATGAAGACTTCCTGTTTGTGTTGAGTCACTCTCAGAGTGATAAATTTACTTAAACCTTCTCCTGCGAGGGAGCAACAGCTGCCTTGATGTAGAGGAAAACATCAAAACCCAACGAGAGAAGACTGGCAGAACATTTTCCACCACAGCACAAATCTGTCTCGAAAGTAACCAGGCGGAAGGTTAAAATATGAAGCAAACCAAAGCAAACATTGCTTCATCGTTGTATTTCATCAGATTTTAGTGCGTTTGTACCTGGGATCTCCTGTATTGTTTTTGTAGGGGGATTTAAAACAAACAGTAAAGATGAAAATATTAACTGAGAGCAATTCAGTGTCTTTGACTCGGTAGATGCTGGCTTTCCAGCTTGACCACAAAAACAAATGTGAGATTCTGAGCTGAAGTTTCCAGAATCTTGGCAAAAACAGTTACACAATTTTTTTTTTTAGAATGTAAACTCAGTTTGTCCTTATGGTAGCCAGAAGGGCAGCCACTAAACAAATTTAGTGGCCCGCCAAGATCTGTGGTATCCCATGATGGTTTCTAAGGCTAGTGGAATTTGTCTGGGGGTAAAACCTAAAAGTTTAAGGTGTTATTTTAAAAAAAAGTCCACCTAATTTACATTCCCATAGGACTACATAGTTTGAAGAATGTTTAAAATACCATGATCAGATGGGTAGAAAATATTTTTTTGTTTTCTTTTAGTCTTTTGTTTCTTGTTAGATAACCTGGCTGAAACATCCAAGTGCAGATTATCTATTAGGAATGGTAGAGCTGGAGCACAAAGGAAGAGACTGAGTAAAGCAGCCCGAACACTTCTTCCCATGTATGACCGGACAGTTGCAGACAGCAGAAGCTTGATAGGGAGTAACCAGAGGGTCATGTTAGTGTCAGCTCTGCTGTCAAACCTTATAAAGTTTACAGCCATCTTCCTGCAAGCACATTCCTCACTGCTACAGACTAGTTAATGAAGGTAGAGTAGTAGATGAGATATAACTTAATGGCGCTGTGAACTGTGGGTTTACCCAAAAATTATAGTTAGTGGTGAAGTTTCCCAGAAAAAAAGCACTGCTAATCCCTCCATCTATGAGATAGTGCTCCATTGTATTACTCTTGTTCTTTTATTGATAGATGTATTAATAGATGTAAGATTTATTACCATATAAAAATAGTAGAAACTCTTTGGCAATGTTTAAAGATGTTTAAATCACAGTACCTGTATTTTGTGTTTGGTATGCGCAATATCTTTAAACACCTGGGTGTACTTCAGTGTATACTAGCTAATCTGTCCAGGGCTGAACTTTGACAATACTGTTTCTCAATAGCGTCCAATCAGTAGCTAAACTGAACTTGAAGAAGGTATGAAGGAGAACACTAGCCATTTGCAGAGGGCAAGTTATTAAACGCTATGTCCTTATTGCTGCAGAGTCATATTATGACCGTCAATGAGGACATCTTCTACTCCCTAAAACACCTTAAAGCATTTTGCAATGTAATCAACACAGATAGGCCATTAAAAAGTAATCCTTATTTAGTGAAAGTCTGTACTTAAAGGAATCAAGGAAATGCTTTCTGAAAGATATCAGAAGCTATCTGGTGGTTTTAACCATATTTTATTAATGTACCTTATGTTATTAGTTAAATAATTTGTATATATATTTGTTATTCAGGTATCCTCTAATGCTGGTCTGAGTTAAACAAAGACATGATCTGGTACAACAGCACCATTTATTCTTTATATTTGAGAAGAAAGGGTATTAGGTCATGTAAAACATTATTGTGAAAAGGCTGTCAGCTATTGTCAGTTACAGCAAATGTGAACTAGTCCTTTAAGACAGTTCAGGGAAGGTGTTAGTTGATAAGTGGTTTTGGTTAGTTGAACTGGGTCTCCTTTGGTGTGTCTCACCTCCATGCTCTCGTAATAAAACATATTTTCCCATATAACATCTGAGTTATGACTTGGCGAAAAGTCATTAAAGCTCAGAGTACTGGAATATAAAGGGCTGTGCTTATTTTAGCCATCAAGGGTAGAACTCCTATTCTGAGTCATTATAATTGAAAACATCAGTTTGCAACATTTACAAGGCTGCTATAAAACGTATTCCCTTGTGCTGTATTAAGTCACTGCACCTCCATGTATCCACAGTATATATCATCACTTCTCTCACCAAGGAGGTTTGTTTGGGAAAGCAATTCACAATTGTTAGCTATCTACCCTGCTCTTTGTTATTTATGTGCTCGGTGCAGCCAAGCATCTTATAAGGTACCTTCCTGAATAGAATTGCTATAGGTTAGTTTTCAAAGCTGGAAAATACTGACACAGATACAGTCCATTATCGGCAGTTAGGTCAAGTCCCCAGTGAACATGTTCTCACCCCTATAATATTAGGTAATACATGATATCATGGCTGTGGGCAGCAGGTGGGGAATACTTAGGGACTATAATTACGTGTAATTTTGGGTCAGGTGTTTAGACTAACGTTGTGTAGCGTTCCCAAAGAAAACGGTTGCTAAGGAGTATTTGGGTGGACACATTGACAGTTAATGAGACTTAACTGATTGTTAAGTTTTATTTTCTATAGTCTGACTAGTTCAATATAGCTCATCCTTTTTTATCTTGACTTGTAGATCCATTTCAACAGGAGAGCAAACTGTCATAAAGTTCTAGACTATACATTTTCATTTAGTAAAGATTTCGATCACTCTGTTTAGCCGATAGCATTATTAAAAATGACCAGTACTCAAACACACATCTCTCAACATCAAAAGTAACTACAATTGCCTTCATTCAAGCTTTGCATTGGGAAATACAAAACACAATGATGTTATTGTATGGAAATGCAGGATTCCATCATTAAGTATGATACTGTACATCACAGTGTGTTACATGGAATGTTTTTTGTAAATTATCATACTTATTTTTATATTTGTTCAAAAGATTGAGTCCCCTGAAAACTGCTTTGATCACTAAAATATCAAAATCTTTGACTCATTTTACAAACAAGCTCAAATATATAGAGACTAGGACTATCATAAAATATGATACACAAAATTAGATCACCACCTCTTCGTCTTAAAGACAACTGTAGCATCATGTGTCTTTTATCTTTGTGCACTTTCCTTTCAAATTAATTGTGAAATATTTTAGTTATTGAAATCTTATAGACTTATATTATAAAGGCCCCAGATGAAACTGGATACAATGTACTACATTTGAGCAAAATGTCATTTACAATTTGCGTCTTATAATCGTTCAGTACACAATACACTACCAAGTGATTTGCTTTTAAGATTGTGTTAATTATTAAAAAATTGTTTTGTGGCAGAGTTACAGGCATATGATTTGCATTTGAAGTGGGAAACTATACCTAATTCTACTTCATTTTGTTTTAACATTTACCTTTTACACATAATCCTTTCAGTGGTTTTAAACTTCCAAGGAAATAGTTCAATGTATATAATTAATCCTTTCAACACAAACGCAAGCTTTTTGGGAAGAACAGTACTCTAAAACTAAAAAATCTGAATAAAATATGTTAGAATACAAATCGCCTTTTTAGAATAGGTTCTCTACAGAGAAACAGTTTTCTGATAAAACCAAGTTGCACAACATATAGTGATCAGCGGTATTTCTGAGGTTTCAGCTTCAGGTTTCAGTTGGTGAGGACAAACTCAAAAGCTTCAGCCCACTCGTATGTATTACAGTAATATCATAAAATATAAAATAAAACACTTATCTACTGCTAAAGGTACTACAGTAAGTGTGACCTTAATCTAACTTTCTTTATCAGTCAGCACCCATCTCCCTGTTTTGGACATATGCAAACTTTTCACCTCCATTGACCTGAGACCACAGTATCAGTTAAATAACTGCCCATTATTGCAACCTTTATTCAGTTTAGCACAAGCATGCTGTTTTCCATAAAGTAAGAGATGGCTATAAAAAACCAGAGAGCACGTAAATATTGCTATTAACTCCAAGGGCAGTTCTGTTCATGCTTTTTTTTAATTATACTTATAATGTGGAAAAAATACACCTAACTATCAAAAAACCTCAGTAATATCCGACAACACAATAATATAATAATCATTCACTTTTTCTGATATGGGATTAGATTTTTGTGGAATTCTGGAAAAAAAAACGTTGGTGACAAATATCCCTATTATTATGAATCCTGGTCAGATGCAGTAATAATTTGTTCTAAGTGTTTTTCCTGTGTGGACCCAGATCACAGCCCTCCACACACCTGCGGCTGGCTGCCCTTGCCTCGTTTCCCTGATGCGCACGAGAACGTAAGAATGATTACAAATGACAGGAACACATTCGGTCCATCTAGCCCAACTGGTAGTTAGTAGCTAATTGATCTCATCCAGTTATTTCTTTTCTTCCTCAAAACCCCCCCCAACAAAACCTGGATTTCGGCTTCAACAGCATGGCTGTGGCGTTTGTCCGTATTCCCACAGCCCTTTGGTCTGAAGATGTATCTCCTGTCCTCAGCTCCAAGCTCACTTCCTTGTTCTTTCCTGTCATGTCCCACGGCTCATGTTTCACTACTGATTCTGAGGAGGTCCACTGCGTTGGCTGTGTTAAGGATTTTGAACGCTTTTATCAGGTCCCATCGCAAACTTCTCTGTTTAGGACTAAAAAGGTTCAGATGCTTCCATCTGCCAGTGCAGGGCATTCCCTGACGTCAACTGGGCTGAGAGGGTATTCTTCTGTTGGCCTGGAAATGAATGATATCTATATTGTTATGATTCTTCATACTCAGGCAGGCATTTTTACCCAGCTTAAAAATAGAACTTCACAGCTCTAATTTACTGCAATATAATAGATGTAAACAAACAGATAATAACAGAGATTTCTAAATTCTTAATTAAAAAGGGAAAACCGATTAAGCCCAGTCTTGAATTTAGGACATTGCACTATTAACTCTCTACTGTAATGTCTGTGTTCATGTTACAGTGTGGAAAAATATGAAAATAACACTCATGTGAGATGAAGGTGCTTGTTGAGTTACAAATGGATAACTTCAGAAATGGTATGGTTAAAAAAATATGTCAGGAAAATATGTTTCTCTTTAAGTGCATTTTGTTTTTCTCTTGTATTATTATCTATAAAAAATAGGAATAAATGTATGAATTATGGGAAGAGGAATAAAAACTCTGACAAAAATCTGAATATCTCATAATCTCTAAAGTAAACTTTCATTCCTGGCTCCTTTCCATTAAAAACCTCTCCTGCTTTCCCTTGTCACCCTCTGGTTTTGTCAGGCTAGTAAAATTAACAGGCTTCAGTATCTCACTGACAGGAAATGCATGGCTAACTTGAGTAGAATGTGACAGCCCTCCTTCTCTTTGCATTGCAGACCTCAGACTAGTGGAACACACAATGTAGTCCCACACAACAGTACCTCCATCACAGCTTCAGCTGGTGATCATCTTAGGAGAATGGGATTGAGCAGAAAACTTTTCAGAAGCTTCACCACTTTGTAGGCAGATCTCCCCAGACCTCTGAGGTTAAGTCAAATTGGACGTGATTAATAGTAGGAAGAGAGGCCTTCAAGGAAAACCCGTTTGCTGCTGGTGGACATGTAGTTGGTGGTTCTACCTCAGGCCCAGAATTTAAAAACCAGTATAGTTACAGGAGACGCAGAGCTATAGGATGCGCTCTCCTTCAGAAGAGACATTGAACTAAGGCCCTGATTACTTGGTCACTCAGTTCATGTCACTGTTCAAGAGAGAGCAGAGTTTTAACCCTGGTGTCCCACTTAAATTCCAGGCCTCTCTCAAGTTCCTTTGTCAACTGGTGAAGCAATGTCTCACTCCCCTGGTCTGTGCAGTGGGGCCAGTGTTACAGGCACTGTAGCTGCAGTGTGTTACCTACAGTATGTGGAGCCGCACTTCAGAAGTGGATGAAGTCTGGTCCCTTCTATGCGTAAAGTACTTTAGGTCGAAAAGCTGTATACAAATGCCACGGTTTACTAATAAGTAGCTTGTTCCTGCTTTGTTTTGCTGCTAGCTAAGTCCCAGTGTTATTCAGCAGAGGGCTTCAAACAATTTGGCAACTGAGTGTTTATGTGATATATAAACTTGGCCATACACAATCACAGCTGAACAGAAGGACCAAGGTACAGCACAATGCAAAAAGTTGCATTTGGCTAAAAAACAAAAAAAAAAACATCTGTTGTTGCCCATTGTGTAAGACATCACAGGGTCACATATTTTTTAGGCAGCCAGTTGTGGTGGCGAGAGCCTGGCTAACCGAACAGTAAGAAGAAGGTTACATGAAAAGTGTCTTTGTGGTTGGGTGGTGCTGAGCAAACCAGACATTATTACCAGCAACCGTGACAAGGCCTACATTCGTTAGAAAAAAAGAAAGAAAAAGTCTAGAACTAACTTATTATTCTGGCAAAGAGCTATGTGGTAGAAATAATTTTAGCAAACCAGTTTCATGTGAAATGCAATTCATCATTTTTGTAGTTGTGCGCATTGATATGCTCTTTGGGATCATGCCAAAAGTAATCAGGAGTAACGCACAAAAACCTTTGTGATGAAAGTCATGTGGCTCCACCTTCAGTGACATTCAGAAGTGCAACACTTTGATATTCTCAATGAGAATGAACTTAAACATATAGTTACAAAGAATGTACAATGATTTGTACAATTACAAAGCATTGTAAGCTTTGTATGTTAAATAAAAAAACTCAGAACCATAAATAAAAATATTATTTATCCTATTATTGTATAAAAAGCTTTTCCATTACTCATGTAAGTTTTTCTATGTTTTTAACGAAGATTTTGCCAGAGGTTTTTTACTCTACCTTTGTGCTTTGAGCTGGGCAGATGATCTTGCTCTGCAGGGGGCTGAGATGACATCATCCAGCACTTTCCTTTTCACAACCCAAAGTTGTGGGTGTCAGCTACCAGTGTTGGGGGGGATTAGAACATGCAGGGAGAGATTTTCATTCAAGCACATGTTCACACGTTGTGTACTAGAGCAATGCTGGTGATCTGAAATTCTATATGTAATATACCTAATGTGTCATTTAGAAGGTGGCAGCGTTCTTTGAACTCAATCCACCACCACATTACAGGAAATATTTGCACAATCATGACTGGAGCTGCACTGCTGTATCACTCAGGGCCCCGCACCTCTGCACACAAACTTACAACCGCATTCGTTCAGACAGAGAATATTGACACCTCAGGCTTTTGGTGAGCTCCTAAATGAAAGGCAGTGACAGTGGATCCTTCCAGCCGGTGTCCTGTGACTGTTTCTAAGTCACTGATTTTGCAGATTGAATTTCCCTCTTATTCTGAAAGTGTTAGACAGCTCTGGGTGTTGTGTACAGTGCACAATCCGGGTACAGCAGGCTGTCTGTCTGTCTCGTGACTCACAAACATTGCTTTAATGTGTAAGTGCGTTGAAGATCACACTTCGAGGCCTAAATAAGATTTAACCCTCTACATTAAAATATGGATGTCTGTTTAATGTTAGGTTCCTTAAGAAAAACTGTTTGATGAAATTGCATGCCAGGTTAATTTGCTGTCTTTGTCTAAGCGTTGCAAAGATTAGACTTTATTCAGCTATTATATGTATTTGCGTTCACTGAGGTCAGTTGCTTGTATATTTTATAGCTTTCGGTGATGAAAAAGCAATGCTTTAAGCTTTTTTTCATATTTTCAGTCCTTCAGTTGCCATCTTGCTAAATATTTCTACCAACAAGCTGCCTCTAAATCTCTGATGGTATTTGTGGTAACTGGCACATATAGACATATAAAACAGCTAAAAAGTGTACATATTCAAACAACATTTTTGTTGCTAACAGGCAGCTCTTCCGAAAGGTACACTCCCTTTTTTAAATATTGTCAGATGCTGAGCTTTTTTTTTTCTTGCTTCATGTGTGGGAGTGAACCTAATCATCCTGTGTTGGTCATATGTTTTTGTTTCTTTTCATTTTGGTGGAGACATTATTCTTGGTGTCTTTGAAAAAAAAACTTTCCAGCTTGCAGACAGTTGGCTAAAAGGAGAAGGGAGAACTAGGCAGCAGGTCGCAGTCAGATTTGGGTTTCTACTAGTGGAGGGGAGGAGGAGTGGGGGGGCCAGGGTGCCAGGTTGCTGACACAACAAATCAAAAGCAAACCATCTGAGGCTTCTGGCTTTGTACTTCTCAAAACCCTCTTTGCAGAAAATAGCCTTGGAGTGTATTAACATCCACCTCCCACCTTCCCTTTCTGCGTTATAATAGATAATGTTGACATATGTTCCCTGCTGGTTAGAAACACTATATGTCTGTGAAAGGTAACATTTTCGAGCTATGACAAAATGTATTTTACTTGGACAGAACAATACTTGCTGGACTTAACTCAGAATGTGGGCTGATGGGCATGTCTAAGGATTTTTCTTTCTGTTTTGTTCACAAGGGATGCTGGCTTCTCCAGCTATTAGTTAAGAGCGTAGTCACGCTCAGCTAGAATGTCACAAGATCACAGAGTTTTTGATTTGTAAATGGCACAAGTTGGATTGAGCAGTTGGTATGGATATAAAATATCAGAGGAGAGTGCAGCCCTTCTCTGTGTTTTTCTACCCCAAAACACTTAACCGCATAAAAAAATAAAAACAGAATTGTATCCAGGTGTAGTAAACTGAATGGTACAGAATGTTCATGGTTTACCAAGCAGGGACACTAAAACATTAAATTATTTTAGGAGCTCTTCTGTTATATCTTTTTGCAGTATCACAAAAGCCAAAACTTGTGACAGGGGTAGTCATCACCTGTGGGGTGTGGCAATCACATACTTGTTGAAATGCAGGGAATATGCAGTACTGAAAAGGGAACTGGATTGTAAAACACTCAATTTTACAAGCAACAAAATGTAATGTGTCACATAAGTAACCATCTGCACAAATATAAACAACAACTCCAAAACCCCAAATGAAATGTGCATTTGGTTTAAAAAATCATTATAAAGATATCATAAAATGCAGTTCAGCTCATGTGGCAATTTGCTTCGACTGCTTTTTAAAAAAATGCCCAATATATGCTAAAAGTTTTCAAGCTAGTGGTCATTTGTGTTTGCTTCTGTGATTTAACTATAATTGTTTTATACACTGAAAATCATCATTGTAATGTTATTAAAGCTACCGAAATAATGTCATAGAGCAATGTACCTATGAGTGCCCATTGTGCCCAAGTGAAGGTCCACATTTGTGGGTCATTTCAGAACATAAAAATTGCTTTGAGAAAATTATACTTTTTAAACACATGATTAAAATAAATCTAGAACTAAAAATACATCATATTGAGAACAAATACTGACAGTAATAATTTAACAATTTCCCTCTGCACAAAAAGACGTATCTCTCATGTAACTATAATGGTTGTGAAAACTGACATTGAAGGAAGACTTTGAAAACCTGCCAAACCCTCTTTGTGTTTGGAAAGTTCACATCAGACTGAGAGCTAGTAAATAGTCACTGAGTGGTAGGAAAAGGAAACTATTAGTGTTGTTTTCTTTTTAAAGATTAAAGCCACTATATAGAGCAAATCATCATAAATTTTGAGATATGAAGTTTTTTTTTTCTTTTGGATTCAAGAAGGCACATTAAGTAGAGTAGAATACAAACACCTAAAAAATCAAACATTTCTAAAAGCCTCTCACTCCTCTTCAGAGGTTTGGGCAGGGCAGTATCTGTGTTTCCATGGTATGCAGAATGGAGTTCTAAAACTTTACCATTATTAAGGTTTTACTGGCAATTAGGAAAGCGGGTTCTCTGAATGCTCAAGCAAGATAATATATCGGAGCGAAGGCAAAAAATTAACTTGCCTCCGTCAAATATGATTTTATTTTTTATTGGCAATGGCTATGTATGTTCTAAAATTAAAGGAAGATTCAGATAGATCCAGCAGTATAAAAACACATTTTATTTTGAAGGTCACTGCAAAAACAAACAAAATAAAAAATCAAGGTTTAATTTCTTACAAGATTGTGTCACTGTAAACATAAAAGTACATATATTTTACTTCTAAAAGTTTCATATACCTCCAGTGTATCTGCTTTTCACCTGTTGCTTCATGCAAGCTTATTTCTTAAAAGTGTTCACTAGAATACTTGCTTTTGACCATGTCTAATCAAGTACATGTTGTGCATGTTTAAGATTAAATGGAGCTGGACACCATTGACGTTAATCTAAACCAACCAAGTCACACCCAGATTTTTTGGTACAATCTAGCAGACAAAACTATAAGTAGTAAACATATTAAACATTGTGCCATCCTTTGCCATTTGTACACAAGATAAGAGTTTCAAGATGCGATCCTCCATTTGCAAAATAACTCTGCAAATTGGAGTAGTGGAATGTTTTTGACATGTATATGCACCAACAGATTTTTATCGCCTTTTAAAGAGCCAGACTAAGAAGGTTTACTTTCCAAAAGCAGGAAGCTGTGACCACTAAAGAGAATGTGGGGAGGAAAAGGAAGAAAAGGAATAAGTAAAAAAAAGATAAATAAAGACAGCATTATTTTCTATTCTTTCAACTTTAAATGGCATTCGGATTGATTTATTCCATTTTCAGATGCTGCAGTCAGTTTCTTGGTAAGGCTGATTCATGCAAATCCATCATGAGCAGGTGGGCCAAACAAACACATATGGGGAACACTGTATTACAAAATTATAAATTCTCTTCCTCTGAACCATTTCTAATTTGGAAACATCAGAACAGCAGGTGTTGCTGCCATTTTATTGCATTCAGTCGTTAGTATAGTGTGCTACATCTCTGTGGCTCCCTGCTCCTGCCTTTGATTGTACACATGGTAAACCATAAGTGATCTAAAAGCCCTAATGTTCTTTGATGACACTTGCTGTAAATGCTTGACCACACTGTCTGAATGCATAATGGATGGAGAATCATTTGGAATGCTACGCATTAGAAAGAGAACAACAGTCTCATGATATTGGAACATTTTGTTGTTCTTTTTTGCTCATCATAATCTGAATAATCTGATTTATACAGTGGTATAAATATAAATAATTGCTAGTGGAATACATATTGGTATTATGTTTCAAATTAATATTGAATATTGACCTAATAGAATGCTAAATTAATACATGAATAGCAATAAACAGTGCAGATTAAAAACAAAGTTATGTTACATAAGAAAAAGATATAAATCTCCAGTTGTCATGAGCTAAATATTTCACTTTAGGCACCTGGTAATTACTTCAGAACCCTGCTAAATATCTCGCCCATCGAACTTACTTATTCATTTGCATATTTTTGCAGCCTTGTGTGTGTTACAGTAAAATAAACAACAAAAACATTAAAGATTAATAAATGAATAGCTATAGCTTGTATTCAAATTTATCAATGATTTTGAAAGATATATACTGTAAATTCATGTTACAGAGTTAGACGAAACATTTTAAACTACAAACTATTTAGAATTTAGTATACTAATTTATGTTACTACAGACATGAATAATGCAAAGACACGTACTTTAGCGAGTGAATCAAACAACTGATGTAAAGACAGATAACTAACTGTGCTTGTGAGTCTTGTCTAAGAGCAAGTAGAGGGTGAAGAAACAGCAATCTGTTCTCCACCTATGAACAGGAACCATTTTAAGATGTACTATCATTGCATATGAGAGTGCAACGAGTTTAATAAGGGGCTCTGAATGTAGACCTGGTTTCATCACATAAAAATCTGAAAGAAACGAGCAGCTAAACTTCTTCTTGGGTTACAGTGAAAAATGTCTTTGAAATTCAGATGATAAGCCTATCAACTGTCACCTGTTCTCTTTACTTCACAGCAGCTTCTGGAACGATTATTTTCAGGCAACAGTTTTAACTGGTGTTCAACAAGCAAGACATTTAGGACAATTCTGTTTTTTCTGGCTTTGGTTCATCTGGATTTTTATCCAAAAGCTCATTCAATCCACTATAATTGTTCACCATTATTTTTATTATATATTTAAGAATGTACTAGAGGAGTTGAGTTACAGTTTTATCTTTTACATGGCAGTAAGAATACTTGTACCATAGCATCCAGAAAATAGTTCCTGCGTTCTTTGTGTAAAACAAAACATTTATTGCTGCTTGAGAGAGTTCACTCTGATACAACAAAGATGGAAAATGTAAATTCTTTTCACAAAGCCAGTCTTGGATGTAAAACAATGCGTATATGAGAAACATTAGGTGATATGTCTGTCTTCTTCAAATGATACGTGACAAGAATATAGCAAAGCATGTGAAAGTCCGGATTAAATCACAATTGCAGCCCATCCATTAATCGCAAATTACACACCCATTCCTTGATGGCAGGTTTCCATTGGGTAAAAGCAAGAAGTCTCTGTCAAGCAAATAACCACCACCGAGTACCAGGCATGTAATTTGTATCTGGCTAGAACGTTGCTATTTTAATTTAATCCAGGCCTAAGTATGATATAAATTTAACCATCAGCAGAAGTACAAGAGTGATTAGAAATTCTATTTAATGCGTAAAACACAACAGATATGTATCCTAAGCTTTTGCAGGTATTCTTTGCTATCAAAGCATTATTTGTCCATTATTTTACAAAACAAATAAGTGATAAACATTTCTTATCATATCCAACATACTAAATAATAAAAAAAACAATAATAATATCAGAATAAAATGCACATTACATAATTAAAATGTGAAACAATACAGAAGCTTTGTAACTAGGTAGAGCACTTTGGGGCAGTTTTCTGAGGGTTAAATAAACACAGTTCCTGGGATATTAAGACAGGATATAGATATATATAGGCTAAAGTATTTTTTTAACTTTATTTTCCCATTCCAGGATGTATCCTGTCTTGAGCCTGTAGTTTGCCAGGTTAGGCTCCATCTCCCCTGCAACCCTGTATTGGATAAAGCGGTTGGAAAATGGATGGATGGAAACACATTAAAGCACTGAAATGTGAAATGCTATGATCTCAAGAAAAGATAGCATCTTGATCACACAATTCTAGATTCAGTTACTCATTTCTCATTCTCATTTTTCTGTTGTCCCTGCTCTTTATAAAGAACAAAACAGACAAAAGTTTGTTGTCTCATCGAATAATCAGAAGACCAGGATCTGTGCCTGTTCTTTGGTAATAAAATGTTCTTTTTCAGGTCTTTTTCCAGTGAAATCCCACTCCAGTACAGTGACTCACGCTGGATGGCATTCCAGAGAAGAAAATAATTACGCCATTGCTGAAATTGATGTAATGGGTGTTTTTCAGGATTCCTTAATTGACATGTGCAATATTTTGGCAGGAGTTTAAAATGGCCCTAGATATCTAACTACATTGCTGACAACTCCCCTCAGGCAACTTCTGGAAAAGAGACAAAATCACATTTGGTTGTTAATTTTTTTGTCTTTTTTGTAAGAAGAGTATACAATTCCTGAGTAATATACAAAAGAAAACATTTTTAGTCGAATGCACTCACAGTAAATTTTAACAGGATCCCAATTTCATACTTGAAATGCAGTGCAAACGTTTTTCACTACAGAAAAGATTCTGTGTCCTTCTAAAAAAATTTTTTTAATTAGTTTATTCGAGAGGACATCAACTAGACGTACAGTATATGACTTTCCTGACGGGTAGCACTTAGACTGAAGGAGCAAGTGATGAGGAATAAACTTAATTGGATTTTACTACCACATAGTCTGGATGGAAAGCTAATGCATGGGGAGTATATATTTAGGATGTAGGCCAAGCTTTGACAGGACTCATAGTCTAGGAATGGCAGTCTATTCCTAAATGTTTATATCTGTGTTGATACTGTGCAATTTCTCTTGTAATTCACTTGCACACTCTGTAGGTGTATCTGGTGTGTGGTGTCTCCCTCTTACTCTTTCTTACACTGTCTTGTGGTGACTATCTTCGATTTCACAGGGAAGTTCAGAGGCGAACTTAAACTTCCACAAACCTTAAGAAGTTAAAGAAAGCTTAAAACAATACAAGTATGCTGTTGTGTCAAGTGCTGTGCTGGGGCTTTATCGTGTGTTAGAAAGAACAGTCCAGGTCAACATTGTGAAAAGATGTTGGATCGTGTTCAGCAGTCATTGCGCACTCTATCATGTTCACTGCCATGGGCCCTCGGAAGCACTAGTTGCAATATTCTGTTGCAAGAAAACACCCTGGCAAAACAACATTAATTGTGTTTGATCTGTGGGAGAAAGTCTCATTTAAATTACACAAACATTTAAGACAAAATGAGTAAATACTCGGCATGAACATACAGAACAGGATACCACCACAGTCATTTTATTTTCTTCTTCAACAGTGCCACAGTGAATCACCCTGAAAACATGAACATTTTCGTATTACAGCAGGGTCTTTCCCTTTACAATGGCTGACTTGTCAAGAGAACTTAAAAAAATGAACATACTAATTTGTGATAATTTGTCATCACAGCTATATTTTAGCCTTTTTTGTTATTTAATATCACTGGTAGTTGGCACCATCCTGGTTTTGCACACCACAATAATAAAAAACACATTGCACAAGCAGATGGGCGATAACTTTATTTTAAACCCAACTGCTAGACATTAGACCACACCCACTTCCACATCTTCACTTCAAGAGTTCCTCTCCTCCTTGTACAAATGAAATTGCCTAAATATAATGTTCATATCTGACGGTTCAACATATTATTATAGTTTTATTTCAAAACAGACTAATGTGGGATACAGAACATTATGTGTTTGAGTAACAGAAGTGTGAAAAATGTGATTTTAGAAAATCTGATGTGTTTCCATGTCCTTGACCAGCTCGGATGATGGCAAAACAGGCTTTTAGTACTTGTTGACTAATAATAACTTTCTTGGAACTAAGAAAATGACTCATAAATTAGCTAATCAGCTTTTCACACATATCTATTTAGGTCCCAGATGCTCCACCTGTGCCCTCTGGTCAGGCGAATTAAATGTTTATGTTTCGACACCTTTGGCAACAATCAGGATTAGTATGATCTGTCATTGATTACCAGGTCACCATGAAACCCACAATGCCTGCACTCCTCTTACTAAAATAGAAGTGTTTAAACAAAAGCAACATGAAATTGAGGAATGGGTAATGGTCATGTGTTGAGCTATGCACTGTATTTGGCACTATTCTCTCCTAGTCCCCAGATATTCTGTAACTCTCTGTCGTTTCTCAGTTAACACTGTCGGTGCTTGAAAATGAAGGTGTCTTAACAGGGACCACTGCAGTGAAGGAAACTATTCTGAAGAGCTGGCTGGAGTTTCTGGGATATCTACATAATCTTTTGTTTTTAGAAAGGTCAACTTCTCAGCTTGATTTAGGTAGTACGAAGGTAAAGTCCTTACCATGTGTGAGAAGATATATCAGAGATTAGCCTGTGCAGCAATGAATCTATCAGTAAAGATTCATGGCTGAGACTCAGTGACCTGCCCAGCACTGATTCCTCTGACATAACAGTTTGAACAGAACTCCCACTTTTCTCACTGTGTCCTACAAACCTGGGCTTAGGTAAGGCTGCAATGGAGGCTTTGCTGAGCAATTCCTTGCCTTTTACATCCCATTGGCCCTTACTCTCTCTCTCATGTAATGAATATACAATAATTATTGCGGTTTATGCATATATACGTCATTTTGCATACCATTACCTAACCGTGCAATCACCACAATGTCTAATCCTGTCAGATCTCAGAAGCTAAACAATGCCAGGCCTGACTGGTACTCAAACAGGAGAGCTCTAAAGAGAACCAGGTGCTCCTGGAAGTGTTAATGTCTCACCTCTCCACCTGATTTATTCTTTAATCAACTTAAAATGATTAATTCAGTTACTGTATATAAATATCCTCCCACATGTTATGTTTAATGTGTTGGTAAGGTTAAACTGAGTTGAAGAGCAAAGTACGACTCCTGTATGATGATTGTGTATGTTGGTGCATATGGATTTGGTACCACAGGTACCGACACACAAAAATGTGCATTTCCATTCACACATAAACAACATTTATCTAAAATATGATCTAAAAACCAATTGATACAAATGCCAATTGCTCTGGATAAAAGCCAGTCAAACAAATTAATAGCAATTATAGATGTGAGAATTATTTCTAAAGGAACATCTCATTTATTCATTAAAAACACTGGAATTAGGATATCCATAATTTCTAAATAAGACATTACATGTTTATTTCATTTTGTCAGTTTTGTTATTAGTGTGAAATGCAAATTGATACAAGAGGACATTACATTCAGAGTGGCACTTACCAGCAATACATAAAAAAATGGGTTGCCTATCTACCAATGTGTTAGTGTATATTTAACTGTCTTACAGAGCCTGTCTGGTTTATGGCCTGTTCTAGAGAATGCAGATGCTATGAATCATGGGAACGAATATTAATGAGCAGATTCTTAGTGCTGTGGAGGTAAGACCATGGAAAGAGATGTCTGAGTCCTAATAAGGGTGACTGCATATGTCATTGGCTTCCAACTTTGGCTTCTTTCTATATGCTAAAGGATGAGTTAGAGTTCTGTTTAAACAGTTCCTCTCCCCTTAGCATTGTAAAAAGTCTCATTAATATATATCACTATTTGTTTGCAGGAGTATTACAATGTGTTTCCTCTCTTCTTCATTTAAATGTGCTGTATCTTTTGTCCCTCCATGGACAGTTTTGAAGAGTTTCGCTGGTGTGTGTGTATCTGTTTCTTTCATTGTCAGAGGGGCTAGTTTACAGAAAACAACTTCATTCAGGGCTGAAGAAAACAAACAACGTTATCAAACCCGACACTTAAATTTGTTTTTGTACATTTGGGATCCCAGGCGCTCGGTTGTTCTGAAAGGTAAATAATTACCCCTCCCTTGCCTTCACCCTTCCCTCCTCTCTGCCTTGAGTAGCTCTCTCTCTCTGAAGCTTTCCACTTCGCTGGGCCTTAGGTAGGTCTGCTAAGAGCCAGATTGTTTCAGTTAACATGAGCAATGAACCGGCTGTTTTACCTGAATATCTGGGACAATAGCCAGCATCATTTCCCAACATTTTACTCAGAGGCACACAGCCTATAAAGCTGTCAGTGTTCTTGTAGGCCAAGTCACCTTTGCCATGGTTTTACCAGCTAGTCCTTCTTTAGGAGCAATATTGCAGCTTATTGGATCAGGGTAAGGAATCTCTTATAATAAGAAACATTTTGAAATAACAAGTATCTTGGATCATGCTGCATTCACTTGGACATATGAATGCTCTTGTAATTCTATCTCTCTGCCATCGCTTAAATATATACATATCCTTCTTTTTTTAATATCTCAGATTTATCCAGGTGAGAAAAGGCTATAAATCTCTTTTCACACAACTAAAACAAAGGAGTGTTATAAAGAGATTTTCCTTGTATGGAGCCAGAAACTCAATTTAAAAAACACTTCTGCAATATTGGGTAGCACTACAACTTTGGTGTTTATTTTCTCCCCATAGAAACTATCTAATAATAGTGTGAAACTTAATGAACACGTAGAGTTTATTTTCTGCCTGTGAAATATGAATACAAGGGATCTTTGTTGAAATATTAATATATTACCACTTCTTAAAGGGCAAATTTGATACAAATCAGAGTAAAGCACGTTATATACCCAGAGGCTGTGTGTTCCATTCGGGTTGCATTCCTCTTGTTTACAATTGGAATGACAATCCAAATTCTGTGATATTAAACAAAGCAATAATTCATTTTTGCCATTTTTACTTCAGGCCCACTGCAGGCACAAACTCTGTACAGGGCGCTACTTGTGATGGTCAGGAATGATTTCGAGCTACAACATTGGTGCTTCATCATGATCAATGCATATGACACTCAAGCACGCAATTTAACACGAGCAAACGAAAAACAGGAAAACAGATGTCTGAACATGACTTTGATCTGCGACTTGCCCAAATGTTTTATGCTGCCACATGATTCCTGCAACCGTTGTGCCATCTTTTGCTTGTCTCCTGTCACCCTCACAGCACTGGCACACCATTGTTGTGTTCAGACTAAATTCTTCGACACCGTTTCCTCAAAGACATTTCTGCCAAGGGCTTAGATATAGACACACCTTTCTTTCACTAAAAGTAGGAGAAAGATAATTTGAGAGGAAGTGGAAAACCCTGTGTTTGTACTAATAATTGTGACATCCGGCAGGGGATTGTACATGAGGGAAGCATATGAAATCCTCTTGACTTCCTATGCACCTAATTGTTTTGAATACAGACCCTACTTTGTTTAAAGATCACAGTAATCTCAAGACTTGCTATATGCACCCTATAGATGTCTTTTCATTTTAGCTCCTGTTAGTCCGAGGTACCAATCGCAGAGAAAAAAAACAGCTCAGTTGAAGTGTTTAAGTTTAGTATAGAAGAAGACAATGGGGTGGAATGATCTCGCTGTGTATTGCTGTAATTGTAAGAAAATATTTGATCATATTCCTATGGAAAAAAGACATGTTAAACATTAAGGTTGTATCATATTTTTTGATGAATAAATAAAAATCAACCGATCTCAGGTGTGTCTTACCTATTGTTTTTATTAAGGCTTTTAATAAAAGATCCCCAGTTCTGGCCAATAGGAGTGCAGCTCAAAGGTATAAATTGGGTCCTGAAGACAATTTGTTACCAGCATTTGTCACACTAACACCCCTCTTTCCTCTCCCGCTCCAGCAGGCAGCAGCCTGTTGGTTTATAAGTGGTTCAGACTTCCTGTTTCCAGTGCCCAGCTGTCCCCCCCTCACACCCAATGGGTTAAGTACTGTATATGCTTGTTGATTATCATAGGCACATTATGAGGGTATGTATCCCATTATGAAGGATGCATTGTAAACTCTGCATCCAACAGTAAAAGAGTATCAGAGATTATTCGTTTTCATTTTTTTATTTTCTATGGGACTGTTTTCTCAAGTCTAGTGACCTGTCTTCCTTTAGGATGATGCTTAAATGCATTCATACATACAATAGTTGTTTAATTGTATTAAATAATCAATAATGCATATTATTTTGTGGTTTGTGCAGTATGGAGTGGTCTGGTTTTTATGAGGAAGCTTGAATGCAAGCAGCCATTAACAATCCAATTTAAAATTCTAGTCAGAGTGATTAGAACATTCTGATTAGCTGAGACAAGCTGTGAAGTTTAAAGTACTACTCTGATCAGTATATGCTCACAATATACTCACAATACCTATATCAGAATAATCTGCTTGATGTGTCGGGAGTGAAATAGCACATAGTTTAGATGGATCATAGATCTTCGTGTCAACAGCTCTCATCTTTTGTGATGTGCCCATCTTTCATCCAGTGCCCGAGACATGCTGATTCTTCTCTTCCTACTGTACATACAGTAGAGCTCTGAAGTCATACAAATGAGTACAAATCAGCAGTGTCTCTCTTCCTTATGAAATTTTGCTTTAGCAAATTCTAAACTACGTCCCCATTCCATTACCACTGGGGGGTATGAGATAGAAGTAAATGTAAGGTCATGATTGTGCGCATTCAGGTTAAAGGATAATGCAGACTTTACATCATATTCCAATGGTCTCTTTCACAATGCACAGTAGGATCAAGTCAAGTTACTTCACACTTTAATATTTGTTGATCTTTTCTTATTCTGATATGTCTGGTTTGATTAAGATCCCTTATGCGTGTCCTATAATATTGCTTCAATCATAAGTTTAGATCATGACATAATGCAACAGGATACCCCCAATAGTATAATTTCAGAATCTGAAAAAACATATATCACAAACCTGTACAAATTGCTGCAAAGTGCAGATGTCATGGTATTTTCAAAAGAGATTAATCAGATATCTTTGGCACCTGGAGAGAAGGAAAATTGGCTTTTGATTTTGCACATACTGTACTTCTATAGCCATGCCACAGTCTTTTTATGTGCCTTTTTTTCTACATTGTTTTCCTTGGTTTCCAGTTCAAGACATTGGAGCGTCTGAAGAACTTAACTCCTAGAGCTGTCATTGGACCGCCTTCCTGGAAAACCATAGCAGAAACAGAGATACCATGAATGATGGGTTGTTTCTGCAGAATATCTTTATTTTTCATCCAAATTGTCAAAAACCTTTTTTGTTTTTGGCAGGGCTTCATATTCACAGTCATCTAATAATGGGTGAGAATTTAAAAAGTGCTTAAGTAGGAACCACACAACAGCAACTCGTTCTCCCTATATCCAAGCAGTTACCTCCATCTGCTACAAGGGAAAGCTATTAATAATACTGAGGTTATCAGAAAGACGTACTTTCTTACAACCTTGTTTTCCTAATAATATCTAGTAACTTCCAAGTTATTAACAGGATCCCATATAAAAGTATGTGGAAACACAGTTGAAACTGCAGCACTTATTTTCCTAACAGGATAGCTCCTTTTCCAGGATATTAGTTTTAAAAATGCATTTTTGTCTGTTTTGATGAAAAGGGTTAAAACTGAAGTCTGAAGTTTTCTAAATATTTTGTATTTGCTTTTGCCACCAATAAAAAAAAACTTTGTTGCTTAACTTGTCTGAACTGGTGGCAGATTGAGGGAAACGGGTGAAATACAGCTGCATTTTGACAGAAACCCAAAGTTACTTGTTTGTTGTACTCAGTCAGTCATTCACATTCTAGGTTTCTGACATTGGATACATTACCACTATAGAGTCAGCTTCAGCATTGAATGCTCAGGTCTCATGGAGTATCAACATGCAGAAAGTGATTTGATTCTCAGTATTCCCTTGGAAAGACAATGGACAATTTTAGATATTTGTAATTTACATAAAACATATCTATGGAGTACATACACATTATAATTTTACTTTTATGTTACCACCCTGTTTTGAAGGATACTGAACACACATTGTTAGGGGAAGTGGATGAGAGTGTACGCACAGGTTCAGGAAATGAGCAAGAGAGATTGCAGAGGTTAGGGGCTAATCTGAGTTAACATTATAGGTGTGGTTCAACTGTATTTGTCATCACAGAATCTGCAGATGACAAAATTATGCTCGGCAAGTATGAAATATGCTAGCAAATGTTAAAAAGGGGAAACCCATAACTAAATTATACTGTTTTTCTTCCAGCGTCACAATAAGACTACACTCTGGCTAAATTCCTTTTGCGGGTTAACAAAAACGTCAAAAACTGACAAGCTTTAACTAAATTTGTCTTCGGCTTCTTATCATGGAACCTGCATTTTATCGGATTTCTCATTCCAGGCGGTGGTATCTCCCCAAAATATATCAACTGACATGTTTTATTAACTCCAAACATGATAAAAATCATTAGAAGTTTAGAACATGAAGTAAGTTTCTATTAGCAGATAACTGATCCGTGTGTGCAATTAGGCACATAATAACCAATTTGTTTTCGTCTGTTTTCAGAATAACCATGTTTTTATACAGTATGGCACGTGTGTAAAGAGCAAAAAGGCTTAAGGTATGGGGTCAAAGCAGCTTTCAGTTTTTTAGAATTGTCAAGTGTGGCCACATTATTGAGAAAGCATCCATTCATTCGGTTTTCCAAAGATTTTTTTTTAATTTCTCTGCCTTCTAATTAGCAAGCACACATAACCTGCTATTTGCTCTAGAAAATACAAAAGAGATTACCCCCTTTCCAGTCAGAGTTAAAGACAGTACCAGCCAATTAAAGCACAATTTGATGAAAAGGAGAATTTGTCTATGGTTCTAATGCTGCTGCTAGTCATTTTATTTGAATCAGAGGCCTTTCAGGAGTCTTTAGACTGTAGTAGTACTATTAACAAGTAATACATTAACAGGATCAGTTTATTACGATAGAAGTGAATCACTCATCTACATAATTAACATTGTGTTTTCAAGATGCATTTTGTCATCGTTTTAAAGAGAAGCCACTGTCCCCCCACCCACAGACAAACACATGCAATGTACTGCAAATTATCAAGATTTCACATTTGAATTCATATCAGTTTAGCCCATATCTCAACCAATATTTTGATGGTAAATAACACAGAGCAGAATGGTGAAGACAAAACCCATTTTATTCCAATTCTCTTTCTTTTATCTTTTGAAAGTCAAAGTTTGTTCCAAAATCTTCCTACTTATTAATTAAAAGATTTGTGTAAAATTCTAGAAAAATTTGTGGTCAAACAACATCTAATCTTTCCTTAATTAAAGATAGTAGCCCTCATATTAGGATATCCATATTTCCTAATAAGGCATTAACTACAAACTGGCACAACAGGGGTTGTCAATATACCCACGCATCATGTTCTTTCTCCTATCTGTATAGAGTACATGCATTCTGACACACAGTCATTGTGTTAAGAATTAATCAGCAATAATGATTCTAACTCTTATATGATCAGAGTTTAAAAGACAGGATTGAATGGACTGTTACTAATACTATTAATTTGGACACAGCAGAAAGTAGCACTAATTGGAAACATCAGAAATTGTTTATTCTACTCATGTGAACTTTTGAGGACTATGATACATGACAATGATACGTTTCTTTTAACAGTTAAGAATTATCAGCAATGTGACCTAAGCAGTTAATGCTTGTTATCAGCAAGTAAAAATGGTAAATGGTAAAAAGCTATTTTTTTTCAAATAACAAGGCTCTCTTAAAATCTTTTTTTCACCCCCCTGTTCTTTTCAATGCTAAAACTAACAACCCTATTTTAAAACGATATGTTTGTGTAATCCAGTTCAGATTTTTATTAGCTTTACCATGCACTGGTAAAGATCATTTTTATTCTGGGTTTGTTTAGTGATTTGAAAAGAAGCAGTTGCTTACTCTTTATTTTTTTTATCATTTCACAGTCTACATCTCAATTTCAGTTTTGATCTTGAAATGCTAATTATTCAGATTACTCTTTATTACTACAATTTTCGATATTATTTGAAACATTTTAAAGGTCGTATAGTAACTGTCATAAAATTAAAACATACAGAGCATTATTCATAGAAAAAGATGGTCCATATCATCCAAAACACCATAAAGCAAAGTTAAAAGTGCAAATGAGAAACCATGTCTTATTTGTGTGCTGTAGTGCTTGTTGGGGAATTCAATCTGACTGAAAGGCAAAGAGAGACAACATTATTGTTCTAAGAAAGGGGCTTGAAGAAAAAGCAGATGAATTATCTCACACATCTCTAAAATAAAGAAAACACATTTGGCACTACCATTGCTGAGATAGTCAGAACAGACCATCCACACATGATGTGGAAGTTATGAGTGTACGTGCAATCACAAGCACTTTGCAGCTCATACAGTAATGTAATCTGACCATGACCTGACCTGTTCTTGCCCATGACCACGTCATACGTGTTTCACCAACATGCGGCTGCACTGTACCAGGAACTGTATTCAACGGCATTCGGAGCCATGTATTTTGCCTACAGTATTTACTATACGTCATACTTAACAATTTTTTAAAATGTACATTCTTAATGTAATATACACAGGCTGCTTCAGTGAAGTAACAACTCGGTTAATAATTCAGAGTTGTTTTATGAAATACACAGGAGATACAACTGAAATACAACTCAAGCTCACAATCAGAGGTAAAACATGAAAATTTCAATCTTACCTATGCTACTTGCATACGATACATTTGGTTTCAAGAATTACAAACAATGAAACATAAAGCTCTGATAAATAATAAATACCTGGTTCATGACAATAAATTTAGTGTTAATGCATAATGTTTCAGATATTTAGTGGATCCAGCTTATTTCATTTTGAATTAAGTGTGTGGTTTGCATGAACAACAAACCATACTGTTTAGCAGTTCACTTCTTTTATCACCGCAAAATATCGTTGCTTTCAAATCATTTGCCAGAGGTCATTTTCCTGCTGTTGTAGCACAGTCCCACGGCTACTCCTGCACAGATACTCACACCAAAGCTCCATACAAGAACACACTGCCTTGGCCTGATAATAGAGAGACTGACACTTGGTGTCGATGGATATCTCAAAATTGTGAGAGCTGCTAAGTATGCAAATAATGGTAACCAAAGGGGAACCTACAGTGGTGTAAGTGGAACTAGAATTACTTTTATTTTAGGGTAACTTGCAATTTGCCATTTAAAAGGTGCTGGGACAGGTCACACCAGAGCTGATGGTATTCATTGCACTGATGAACTTGACCCCAGCAATTTTAACTCATGTCCTTTCATCTGACAGAAACTCACATCATATAGAAAATGAATCTGACAAATGGGAAAGTGTATATGCAAGAATTATGCAAGTGTGGTTAAAGTTCAAATGCCATTGCAAAGGCAGTATCTTCTTTACTTCTTGGAAGTAGGAGAAAAAAATAAGAAATGGTAAGCTCAGGAACAGCACATTTTTCTATTTATTAAAATGGGCATCTACATTTCACCTTTTTAAAACTTTGCATCCTGTATATATCCTGTTTATGTATGGGACAAGCCCTGTTGATCTGTGGATTTCACATCATTATTTAAATACCTTTAGCTTTGAGGTTTAATACAATATGTGCATTATTGAGTAAATATAGAACTTTCTTTGCTCATATTTTGTGGACCAGATTTTTCTTGGCATGGCTTACTAGATTGGTTTTCATGGTCTCTAATTTGTTTTATCACTCTCTGTATTTATCATTCTCTTTATTTTTTGTTAGCACTCTAATCATAACGTGAGACATCTTACTGTAGTTTTAGTATGCTTGTGGAAATTGCTATTAGATTACAATGTGAAAGTTGAATAAAGGTTCTTTAAAATCAGCACTGAAAATGATGTACATAAAGCCAATCTATTTGTGTTTGTGGCTTACATATGAAGACCGCTTATATCTATCCACATTTCAGAAGGTTTCTGCAGGTTTCCTTTTTATTGGGAAAGGAACTGAGCCATTACATGGTAACGCTTCTAATTTATGTGCTTTCGATATTGAAGTCTAATTGCAGCTTTTATAAAGTTTGCTTTCTCCTAGGGATTTTCAGTGTTACTCTCAGCCAGTCAGAGAGGTCTGGGAAGGACTGAGCCCAGGCCGAGCGAGCAGCTCCCAATGTGATTCCAGGCCTGACAGGGGGATTATAGAAAACAGATGACTTACGCTTCTAATTTGTGGGCTTAAATTGCAAACAGAATTTCAGGAGTCGAGTGGAGTAATAAATAGCAATAGAGGAAGCCACACACAGCCAAATCAGTATGTGGTGGTTGTAGGTTAAACTAAATGGGAAGAGACAGGTTATGATGGTTTAGTGTATTAAAGCAAAAAAAAAAGTCTTATATTACTAGTGTTGTGCAAGGTAAGGTATTGCAGTATGGTGGACAGTGTTGTGATGTGCACACTCTAGAAAGAACATACTTATTGCGATAAAAAAGCATGACAGAGGTAATACCCATTGACTGGAAAATTGCTAATTTATGACCTATCGATAAAAAGGGTGAACATAAGAACATAGTAAAGGTCACAGAAAAGGAAGCCGTTTGGCCCATTTAACCTGTTAGTTATAGTTAATAGCTAAGTGATTCAAGGGTCTCATCCGGACTTTCCTTGAAAGGAAACAACTCAGCTGTGTAGCTTGTCAGGGTAGGACATTCCCTTAAGCCCCAGAATCTATCTTGTTTTTTTCTCTGGACTGATTCCAGAGCAGCAGTATCTTTTTTACAACATAAAGGCCAAAATTGTACAAAGTATTCTAACTGCCTTACAAGTGCATTGTCCATTTTCAATATAACAACATAGATTTTAATGATATATCCTAACATTTTGTTTGCCATTTTAATTACTTCCCCACATTGTCTATAATATCTAAATGATGTGCCAATATAAACATCTAAACTGTGTTCACAAGTAGTCTATTCTAACTCAGCATTTCCCATTTTGTATTTATAGTTTTTTCTACAAGCAATTTAATGCTTTTCACTTTATTGGCTGCTTCAATAGTCTTTGCCAAAGCTTCTTTTTGTATTCTTTGCAAACGTGACTAGTGTACTAGTTACACTATGCTCTAGATCATTGATAAATTGTAAATTAGGAAGAGCAGTGGTCCTTATACAGATCTGTGTGGTACTCCACTATTTACCAAACCAATTTAAAGTATACATCCCTTATCTGCATTCAGTTTTTATATTAACTCACTCTTATTTTACACACACACTCTGCCAAATGTAAAAAGCATCAAAAGCATCAGACGTTTTATGGGCTATTTGCTTGTTTATCCCCTAATTGACCAAGTTTGCTAGAATCTCCTGTATCCTTTTTTTCCCAAATGCACAATTGTTAGATCTCCCTTGGATATTATAATTGAGGTCCCACTGATTGCTGCTTGTTCTGATGGCTGTGTGACTCGTATTGGCTTCAGGATGGGTTCATCCAGACTAGCAAAGCAAGCTGGCAAACTGCTTTATTAATAAGGGATAACACAATGTTAATTATACAGAAAAATCGGGTCAGACATTCAGTGAGCTTCTAGTCAGAAAAAGTGGATTTAACTAATTACTGCATGACTTGTATATACTGTACGACAACACAATTTAAGTGATTTAACCAGGTGATGTAAAATGGACTTTGCTGTTCCCTGCACATCTCCTCAGGGTCGAAAGATGAAATGAAAACCTAAGCCATTCAATAAATACATCAATTATAGGGTTACAATGTAAAAATGTCAAATCAGAGCTAAAAAGGCCTATCCATCTATGATAGAATGAGGTAAAAATACATACCGTATAGTTATAAATGATTGGAATTCAAATATGAACTCTGTTTAATGGTAAAATGAAGAACAGTTTAAACAAACTTCTAGTTCTGCTTTGTGTATATAATGTTTAAGGCAACAGCTACGGACAGCTGTTAGAGGTCTTGCAGGAAGGCTATACTATCTTTTCCGAATATTGACATCCTCTGAAATTATAGTAACACTGCTGTCTAAAGACTCCATAACACTGAAGTGGTCGTACCGTAGGTAGCTTGATAGACATTAGAAAGACAACTAAGAAAACAAATATGAAGTAAATTATGGTGATCATATTTCTATTTTGGGAGGTAGTATCGTCTATCCAGTCATCCATTTTCTAACTGCTTTATCCAATACAGGGTCACAGGAGAGGTGGAGACTATCCTAGCAAGCAACAGCACAAGGCAGGAGGGAGGTAGTGTGTAATAAATGTATATGAAGAACTAGAGACTTCTCACTACAATTGAATGTGTAGACTACTTCCACATTTGCAACATTTCAGAATATTACTGAGCTTGATTTGAGTTATAAAGGGTAACAAGGCCATTTTTGTAATGTACAGTTTATTCACATTATGAAGTTGCCCATCTTGCCCGATGAAGCATTCTGATTGGCTTGTCATAAATAAGACTGTGTTTTGTTGTGATCTGACTATTCCAGATGCCCATTGACCAAGACTGAGAGCAGTTTCTTAAACATTTTCCATAAAGCTTCTTATCCAAATTCATGAAAAACGTTGTAAGTATTTCACAGGCAGGAGTTTTTAATGCATATGAAATGTTATAACTTTGCAAATAAACCTGTTACAGTAAGAGCTATCCTGAGGAAATACTGAACTCCCCTTACAATTTCTAATGTGACCAAAACACATTATATTAAAAAAGCAAATAACAAAAGACAGAATAAATTCAACTGTCATATATTAATATCTCCAAAAGACCTCTTATATAAACGTCTCTCACTTTAAATATATCATCTGCATAAAGAGCTACATTGTATAAAATATCAGGCCTTACTGTCATTTAACAGTTCCCTAGTTAAAAAGCTGTATGACTAATCTGACTTTTTTACTGCTTGTTTCTTGTAATTGGTAGCAGATATGAAATTGTTCCTTTGTGTGTGAATTCAGAGTGCTTAGACCTGATCAGAAATACAGAAAAGAGACATTTCAGCTTTTAGAATACTTGTGAAAAGTTCCTGGATTGGGCCAGAATGTCATATATAAAATGTCACTTAAACGTTAATCTAGCCGATTGTTCTTTTGAGTTACTGTGGCAGGAATATATAACAAATAAAAAAATTTCAGATTATCTGTACTGTACACACAATACAGAAATACTTTTAAAAGTGCTGTTACATTCACTGAAGGTCTGAAAATCTTAGTCTTGGTGCTACCAATCCTTTTTTATAAGCTTCAGAGCAAGATTGTTTCAGTAACCAAAGTCTTCAAACATACATACAAAAGTAAATATGACATTGACTAAGGATGTGGAATAGGCTACACGTATTGTGGGGAACATATGAACAGCTGAAAGGAGACCACCTGTCTGTATTGGCCCATCGATAGGTTTCTACAGGAATAGTAAAGCATTTTGCAAACCTTAAAACAATGGGTGTTGACCTTTCTTAAAACTATAAACAGGCATGTATCTTTCATTGACAACATGAGCAATAGTCCCAGATTCATGAAATCATATCCTGTAGTTCCCCTACTTCCCTACAATGGACAGGAAATTCTTGCAGGGGGGACAGCTGGAGAGTAAATGGCACCTGTTAAGGGCTGGATTTAGTTACAGTATTGTTCATATAGGGCCAGATTCCCCCCTATCTGCAATTGCTGTGGTTTACACCTTCAATAAAGATCCAAGTACGAGATATTTTGCACTGATATTTTGTATTGGTACAGTATAACAGTGAGGAATGAATGGTGAAAGACAATGATAGCTGTACATGTTCATGCTTGGCCCCTCCTTCAGGACAAATGGATGACCTGTAAGTCAAGCCAATCAGCCACGTAGAGAATCCCATGAAACCTTAACCCTGGAATTCACCACACAGATCCTCTTGTTAAACTGGAAGTTATTGCAAACGTTTGACACGCTCATTGTCAGCCTCCACACTCGATAACAGGCGTGCTGAAAGTCTGCCTTAACTGCTGAAGTGAAACATTGAGAATAGATTTTTAATATCACCACAATTTTATTTCTCACCCGGTGCAAACTTGGTTAGAAAATGGATATACAATATTGTACTATATTTTAACACAAGATTAGGACATCTTCACTGCAGAGATGACAGATGTCTTTAGGTCTCTTATTTTCTTGCTCTTATAAAATATATCACATTTACACAATCCCTTAAATTTCTTTAAATGAACCTATTTTCAGAAAGCAAAATATATAAAAAATACATTTCTAATTATTTGTTTTATTATCTAAATTATTTTTCCTCTCTACACATAGTGTATGTAGTAAAAATGCACTCACCGTCAGGATGCTGCTCTTGTTTTCTGTTTATTTTTCTTACAAAAGCTACAATGTGAGGTTGGACCTTGAGCTATTATTTATAAGAGATTTAACTTTTACTAGACATACTGCAATTTACAAGAGTGTCACACTTTATATATCTAGTGCTAAGTAGCCTGTCCCGTTACAGTGTTAGAGGAGAGTCTTTGACAAACATCCAAATACTGAAAGGAAATAAAGCCAATATTCATGTTGTGTCATTGCGTCTATTTGACAGAACACAGCTGTCGTTGAGGAACAGGGAAATAAGTTTCAAAATAAGTCGAGTGAGAAGAAAAAATCGACTCAATGATATCCTGAAAAGACTGAATGAACAGATTTTTGTAAAAACTTTCATCCATTTAATATTACTTATACAAATACATAGTTTTTCAATGGAATATTTTTATGTAATTAGATTACTTCACCTCCAAATATTAACATATGTCATTTAAATGCTTGTACTGTACATGTGTAAATAAATCAAAGTGTATTGTAAGGTAATAAATAGTATAGCTGTCAGCAGTGCTGCTCCACAGCTATTGGGGTCAGGATTTGACTCCTGGTCGATGGTGTGATTTGTGTGGATTTTGCATTTTCTCCCCACATTTTAGTAGATTTCTGAAAAGATACTGGCTGCATTAACGGGTGTCACTAATGTGACTGTATGCCTGTTATTATTCATTTGGCAAAAACTGATATCAACAACAGTTCTTACAGGTAGGGCATTTTACTGAAACTACTGAAATTTCACTTCACTATGCGAAGTGTCTTTCTCAAAGTCTACTATGTCCCACCTCGGATTCAAACCCACATCCTCAAAGGTCCTGAGCCCTGAGCTCTAACCCCTACACCTGTAGTCGTGTGCATCTGTGCACACAGGCCCTGTGATGGGGTGTAGTCCCACTAAGTGTGTAACCCTGCCTTGTGCTTCTGGGATATGATCTAGGTTGCCATGATCCTAACCAGGAATACTCAGGTTTAGACAGTGGATGGATGAAAAAACTAATACATTAATTGCAGAAGGTAATACAGTAATATTTTCAAAGCAGAAGGTGCAGTTGCGCATGGCAGAATGCAAAATAACCACTTTGCCAGAGTAGATGTTTTCTATCTTTAATTGTGACTGTGGCAGGGCAATGAACTGTGAAGATGCTGCACCACGATCTTTTAACAGTGCCGTCGAATCTGCATGGCTGTCAGCCCATTGTCTCATAATGAGGACAGAAAATCACCTGGTGAGGGGAACGGGGGGCCTAAAAGGAGAGCTTTTGTCTCGGATGCAGACCTTCTCCGTTCCCTTCCCAGTGTTGTTTTTCTTTTAAAAAAAATCCAAGTCATTAGTGAGCTGCAGTGGGAAAAGTGAGGCCCAGCGCGGGACCTGAACCTTTTCAAAAATGAGCGCGGCTTTTGTTTTTGCACCCTGTCAAAAACAGTCACCTAATTGAACCTGATATCTCTGGCTAAAGAAAAATGATTCGTTAATGGTTCTTTCGGAATTTACTTAATGAGTTTAGATGCCCATTGTGTGGTGGTGGCTCCTGTAAGACAGCGTGTAAAGAAATCGAGGGCGAAGATTGAGCAGTGGGAGCAGTAAACTGACATGGCTGTGGGCTAAACAGACAAGGTGTAGCTGGAGCAGAAAGGACTGTGGGATTGAAACAGTTCATTAATGGAGAACAAAGAACATACCTCAGGGCCAAATGCAGCCACGCTGTAACATAAAAAGTAGGGATATTCCAGAGATATCTACATTAACACCTTGATCACACCAAGTCGCTGACACCATTTTCTTCAACAAACTGCAGCAGCTTTTTGGCTTCAGTTTTCCTTCGTCTGCCGGCTTGTTTCCCTAGGCTTCCAATCTCTTTCTTCTCTCGGTCTAAGAAGGGAGAAGGAGCTTGTTAACTGGCCTGGGTGTTTTGACTGCACACGCACTTTGGCCACTTGCCTATGGAAACAGTGTCAAAGCGTAGCTGGGTGTAATTGCCACATTTGCAGTCCTAGGAGACCTTCTTTGGTGAGGTTCAGCATGATAAATATCAAAAGGCTTTCTCATCTATTTCTTTCTTTTTTGTTCTGAAAAGGAACCTTGTAAATTAATCTTAGTGTCAAAACAAGACTTTTACTTTTGAATCTCTTGTTATTTTTCTGCGCATATCCCAGTAGTTTTCATCAAATGACAGCAGTGTCAAAAACCAAACACTCTCTCAGCGATTGATAAATTTAGTTTTTATCCGGAGGGTTCTGAGAACATTGATTTCTTTAATTAGTGCTGGGGATTGCATTATAGAAAGAAAGAAAAGCTTTTTGCTTTCTTGGACAATATTTCTGTTTACAATAAAAATCAGACACAAATCCAGATTTTTGATGATTGCTTCCTGCTGCGATGTAAGCACTTCTAGATCATATTGCATCAATCAATCACATATTTTCATGAAATTGTTGTTTCTTAGGAAAATAAACTATGTAAAAACAAGTAAAAACTAGAAAAGACTGCTCTGTAGTGCAAGCCCCAATACATTATTAAAGAAATAACAATAGACATCATCATCTTTGCCATTATACTGTATATACTTTACAACAATAAATCCCCTCCTAAGTCATTCTACAAAGTGACATTTTAGATTTTGAGATGTAGTTTTGTTAAGGAAGAGATGGAAACTACCAAAACAGACTGATTATTTGGCAAGTTGGAAACCTTTTTTGTTACTTAATATTAAAGAGTTGTTTCTTGTTTGTTTTGTCGCATCTGCATGTTTTTTTTACACATGAAGGAACTGTCATTTTTTTTTGTCAATAGGTTGGCCATCAGTGTAAAATCTAGCAACTTATTTTCTCCCTTTTCAACAATGATGTGACAAGACATAAATTGTTTTGTGCCTAAGCTTATGTAAAATGTTCACTATTTTTTTTTGCTTTGTAACTTGTATAAAAAAGCTCTAGGAGGAGATAACATTTTATTACAATCTGTGGCACAGTTTTTCCCTGAACCAGGCTGTGACCTGAGAATTAGCCAAGGCCACCCTTATTACACTTGTGCACTCATCTCATGCAAAACTCAGCTGATCTCCAGGATGGCAGGAAAAGTGAAGAACTGCAGCTTGCTAATAATTGTCAGAGGGTTATCCCTACCAAGTTAAGTCCTGCTGTTAGGGCAAGTGCTTTGATTAACAATAGATTTGTCCAGTTCACAATGGGCTAGGAACTGACAGTGGGTGGCATGAGTATTTAGGGAGCTACAGTATATGTTAGAAGGCAAAGCTGAATAAGTTTTTTTTTCAACAGGCCAGCTTTCAAAATTAGCCCAAAACATCTGTATATTATATATTATATAGTCAGTTGTTTTCCAGGTGTTCTTTTGGGTATGTTTTTATTTTTATGATAACATTAACATTTAAGAGGTGCGATGCTCTTGGCATAGGCAATAGTTTAAAATTCACAAAAATAAACAAATTCCGGTTTGAAAATCACTTGATATATACTGTACTTGATGTATTGCAGAAACAAGAGGAAGCCAATCTGCCAGTCTTGCTTATTTGACAGTTTGTTAGCTAAGTGAATCTAAAATTTTAGCAAGCGGTTTCATGAAGGAGTTTACAATTTGTGCTTTAGCCACCTGTCAGCGAAGCCTATTCCAGATACCCTCAGCTCTCATTCCATTTTTTATTGCTCCCTGACATTACCTTGATGAGAATATATAAGAACCCACAAAAACACCCAGATTCCCTTCATGTGTAGTTTCTGTAGCTCATAACCCTACAGTCATGAAGTATATAGTATTGTACATGTCCTCAGCTTACACTGACCCAGCTAAAGGCCTTTCCTGTTCATCAGCCAGTTCGCAATCCTTGCGGAAACATTACCTTGGATTTTTATAATTTAATCCTGAATCAATTAACATTTTAAGAGAGGTCTTATCAGAAGCAATCTGGAAGTTTAAATATATCATGTCCTGTTATGTTTTATCATCTACCAACTGATTAGTGTTATCAACTGTCCTATATACTGTAGCTGTGTTATATCTGAGTTTCTCCAGTCTGTGACAGCTCCCAGTGCTAGTAAGATTTGAAACAACCAGTAAGGGTCTATAATTAACATCCTTCATTTCCTTAAGTATGGCTGGGAAAATACCATCAGACACTTTCTATATTAGTTTTAAACTAGCCCCTGTAGAACCTCAGTTATGCTGAAATTACACAGCACTGATGGGAGTTAGTTCTGTAACATAAGGCATATTATTGAAGTCTGCTAAAAAAAATACTGTATGAAATATCCATTTAGCATGTCTGCAACATCTTTTATAATCTTCCACTTTATTCATCCTCATCTTGTAAACTATTTGCTCCCATTTTACAATTCTTTTACTGTTACTGTACTGAAAAAAAAATGCTTGACATTATTTTTTTCATATGTTGCAATATTATTTTCTGTCATTCTGCAGGCAATTCCATCTTTCTACATCTGGACATGTATCTTAGTACACTTTAGGCTTTTTAGTCTACTATGGAGGCCATATTTGTCTAGTAAACTCTGCCTCATTCCTTCATAGTCTGAATAGAAATGTCTTACTTGTTTTGACCTTTAACATTATATTTTTGAACTATAAGCATCCTTCAAAGCTCTGTATCCATCTGTTCCCAGTTTTCCACTTTTAAGCTCTGCCTTATTCCTTCATATGTTACTTTTCTAAAATTATAAGCCTAAATTTTATACACAAGCTTCAGAGATTTACAATATACATCAAAGGTTAAATTATTGTGGTCACAGTTTCCCTGTAGTTCTACAGCAGCCATTCTCTTAATTATATTTTGGTTGTTTGAAAAGACAAAGCTAATGAAAACATCTTCCCTAGTGGGTACCTTTGCAATTTGGTTTAAAAAGCAATCATTAAAGATGATCAATTCCATCTTTTGTATTACCATAACTATATTCCACTTTATTTTGCTTTATGTTTTCCTCATCTCATCATGCATTAAGCTACTTCTGCCTACATATGCATTAACTTCTCGATAGCATGCACTTATTGTTGCAGTTCCAATTTAACCCATATAATTTCCAAATTGGCCTGTACCCCTCTTGTTTCAATTAACAATCTTACTGGCTGTAAGATCTTACAGTACTATTCCTCTCAATGCCATAGTACTATATATTTTCATTTAGTGTCCTCAGTTTTATTCCTTATGCTTCTCTCATCAAGATATCAGCTTTTAAGAATTGATTTGTTGGTTCTGAATGGTGTCAGCCGATTGAAGTTCGTGTTATAAAGAGTTACCTAGTGGTTTCCTGATCCTGTCAGAGCCAGCCTGCCTCCCAGTTCCCAGGGTTGAATTCTCCTGAGCACTTTGGTGCCCCTCTGACTCATGTGTACCCATCCTATCTCTGCAGGTCCAGAGTTCTCCAGGAGGCACCCCAGTTCTCTATAAACTTGGACTCCTCAACTCTGCACCAGTCCTTGAGCCCCGTGTTTTATGTGTAGATTTGAACTTGCTTCCCTGGGCCAGCATAAGGCACTGGTCGAAATACTAATTTTACAACCTTACCAATTACATTTGACTGGTAGAATCGGCGTTCCACTATTTCCTATCTCGCTCACTCCAATATAGACTGTGGCTACTAAAACCCCCCAGTCTGTGACGAGGGGCCTGTTCACTTGTTCAGACAGGTCTGACACCTGGAGCCCAGGCAGGCAACACACTGTATGAGTCTCCTCTAATCCATTTAACTCTAACAACTGAGTCCCCCACTATCACTACCTCTCTTGTACAGAGGGGACTGGGTTCCTGTGTGCCCATGGACCTCTCAGTCCTCCTGTTTTCCTCCACACTGTCAGTGCCCCGATGAGTCTCCAGTAAGGCTTGGAGGTGTGAAAGAGTGAATAATCAGTTTTACAGAGTAGCTCAATTTACTCTACTGAACAACTTATATGATATATTTCAAATGCGTTATATACCAGCTTCAGCTATACCTTGGTTACAAACATGTGAGAATGATTCACATTATGTAGCTCAGTGTCTCATGAAGAAGCAGTTTATTTAAGTTCAGTTGAATATTGCCTCTCTCAAAGGATAATCATCTTTTTTTCTTTTTATTTTTGCACGGTGCTGTGTAAATGGATTCCTCGTCTGTTATAGCAGAGAAAACAGCCGTCTGAGGATCGGAATGTGAAATGCAGATGGTTCTTTTAATTAGAGAGAAAGGAAAGGAGAGAAAGATGCAGGAAAAGAGCACTGCAGTGGTTTTCCAGCCCCACTCATGTTCATGCCCCTGCCTTAGTTAAACCAGTTAGGCATGTTACATTAGCCATTTGAATGGTTTATGTACTTGTACCAATTCAATTATTTGTTTCTCAGAGTCAGCTTTGGGGGAAGCCTGGGAAGGCACTCACATAAATTCTAGCTGTTAATTTCCAAGTAATGCAGTCGTAGTGATCATTTAAGACAGTACAATTGATACTCCTGTCAGGAATGATCCCTTTCTAAAGGATGTTTTTGCAGAACATCATGGTGACACTTGGCTCAGATGGATGTCCTCAGTAGCTTTTGATTAATGTAATGTAATAAAAGGAATGTGGACTAAAATGCCTCTGCACGTCTTGTTAAGAATACTTGATTCATTGTATGAAATTCAGAACAGTTCTTTTCTCTTTACCGGGGCCATTTTTATCATTTCTGTCATAAATCAATAAATATGACAGGGGTGACACTTTTAAAGTCCTTTTCTCTTTTCTCTTCCCAGTAACATTTTATGACTTTCTTAGACACTGTTTTGCAGATTTGTATTTTTAAGACATCTACTCTTTGTGACATCTGGGAGCACGACTTTTGAAACACAAATGTCGATTCACTGGCCTAGGAACCAGCTTGTTATATGTATGAACATACTCAGACTGAAGCAGGAAACACAGGTAGCTCACATGCATGCCAGGAGGAATTCTTGACAAATGGAAAAGCCTCTTCTGAACGCTCACGTTTTATGTGTCTAATTTCAGTCATCACAAGAAGACTTTTCTTTATTTCAAACCAACATGTTTTACTTATCATAGTGCATTTTTACTATAGTAAGACTAATGCTTATATGAGTTCAAATATACAGATGAAGTGTATGAAAGAAGCGAAAAGTTCTATTTAATATAAATGAAGAAATAGCAGCATACATTACACATGGGAGGTCTCTTGGTTTAAAAATATAATGGTATTTATTTGTGCACTCAGTCACCTCAGGTAAGATATAGTGCAGTAGGCTATGGTGAATTATAGACAGTGAATGTGTTTTCTGTTCTTAATACCACAGCTTACCAGCCATGTGAGTCTGTGCTTTATACACCTGGATGCTCCTATTCATGGTCTGTTAATAAATATTCCTTTACCTGTTTAAAGACTAACAAGCAGGTTGAGAAGAAAGTTAAGGACAATCAAGTACAAGGTGCACTTTCAGTTGGATGGTATGTCCTCTAGGAAACAAAAACAATTGTAAAATAATCTACTTTTCTGATAAGCCCTTTCTGGTATAGCTGTTTATTCACACTGCAATAGAAGCTCTTATTTACCATTTGGTCATAAGAATACCAAAATATGTTAAAAATAAATTAATGTTAATACTACATTTAGTTTCACAATGTAAACTAGAATATAATTATTTAACACACACTGCACTACCACAAGCCCTGGTTGAAGACAGATGAACTGTGACCCTGAGTCTGAAACCTTCAGTGCCAACATGAGAATGTGCATTTTTCTCACTTATATTTAAAAGCCTGGCT